>NW_015174305.1:187239-187380 GCF_001447785.1 Gekko japonicus | reverse complement strand
TGGTTTAGCTTCCCCTCCCCCAGTCTCACTGTTTTCACATCCAGGTGGGTAGCCGTGTTGGTCTGAAGCAGCAGAACAAAGTTTGAGCCCAGTGGCACCTTTAAGACCAACAAAGTTTTATTCAAGGTACGAGCTTTTCGT
>NW_015174305.1:186672-186865 GCF_001447785.1 Gekko japonicus | reverse complement strand
TTGTGTTTGTTGGGAACAACATGAGGACTTTGTGTCATGTGTGTGGCAGGAGTTTTGTGCCTTCCAGACACAAACCGGCTCTTTTCTATTTGTGACCACAGCAAGCAAGGAGAGGTGGTTTAGCTTCCCCTCCCCCAGTCTCACTGTTTTCACATCCAGGTGGGTAGCCGTGTTGGTCTGAAGCAGCAGAACA
>NW_015174305.1:186340-186506 GCF_001447785.1 Gekko japonicus | reverse complement strand
TAGACTCAAACTTTGGCTATGATCCCACACACAATTATCCCTGCCATAGGCGTGAATGCAGGTGGATTTAAAGGGCGCGATCAGACGCAAACATCTGGGAAGCGCCCCGCACCCATTGGCAACCCGTTTTGCTCTGCCGCAGAAGTGGAGTAAAAAGACACTGGGG
>NW_015174305.1:184051-186215 GCF_001447785.1 Gekko japonicus | reverse complement strand
TCTCAGTATGTGCATCATCGCACACTCCATAGAGAGCCCCTAGTGTTGAGATGTGATTCATCGATTCCCCATTTAAGCACATTGGGAACAAATGGCAAAAAAAAAAAAACCAACTCACCCACGGTTCGTCTAATCACACAGTGGCGGGTTGCCCCCGCAGCTTCCAAGGACTGTGTGATCATGCAACTGCGAGTCAATTTCCACCAGAGGGAATAGCCTCACTCCCCCCCCCCATGTTAGCTCGCGTGTGTGACCGCACACTTTGTTTTCACATCCGCAGACTGCCCTATGGAGCTGGCCTTGACTTTGTTGCAAAACTTACATTGTCACATTACTAACATGATTTTTATAACAGCACCAATACCAGCTCCATGGGCTACCTGTGGATGTGAAAACTGAGGAAGGCGAAAGGTGCTTCCCCTTGTGTACTGCTGTGCATCTGGGAGGCACACAATTTACCTTGTATATCTGTTTCAAAGTCCTCATATTGTTCCCCAGTGAACACAGAGACTTTGTAATGTGTTGACATAGTCTAAGTATGTAAGATTCTAGAGGAGTCCAGCTAGGAAGTTTGCAGTAGATCCAGAATTTGGATTTCCTACGCAACAGTGGAAATTTGCTAGAGAGAGGAATCAGATAGTGTAGTGGTTAAAATGCTGGACTAGGATCTGGAGACCAGGGTTGAAATCTTCCCACTGCCATGAGGTTTGCTGGCCGATCATGGACCAGTCACTCTCAGCCTAACTCACTTCACAAAACTTGTAAGGATATAACAGAGAGAACGACGACAGTATGTATTCCACTCTGAGCTTCTGCCTATTGTTGTGTTTCAGCATAATCACCATGGATGGTCAGAGGGTCGGAGTGCAGTGAAAGGGCTCAAGGGACCTATTGGTTTCCATGAGGAATGTTAAAGCTGCTGACATTGACTTGTCTTCTCCAGCTAACTAGTTGCTCATACATCCCCCCCTCCCCCAGCCTGCCTCCTTACTTACAGCTGGGGACTTGAAGCCGGTTAGCATCCTTGTTAGTCAGGCATATCTTGGTGTAAAGGCAGGCAATATCCTTCCTACAAAGACCTTTTTGCCCATTAACAGTACAGGGGAAAGGAAGGCATGGGCAGAAGTTACCTTTCCCCATGAAGAAATAGTGGGTTAATTTAAGGAAATATTGACAGACCGGGTCAATGGATTTTTATGGCATCCACTGATGAAGGGTTAATTTAAGAAAATATTGACATACCTGGTCAATGGATTCTTATGGAATCCACTGACAAAGAGGAACTCTGAAGGGCAATTTAAGCCTTCCTACTAGCTAATGAGCTAGAATAACCTCTGCATGTGTAGGTTCTATCAGGCTGAATTAATAATAAACCTTGCAAGACACATTAGTTTAAATAAAATTTCCCTCAATCGAAGCCCTCTCTCATACCGACCAATAATAAAAAGCTCCCATATGACTGTAACTGTGAGCAGTAATTTGCAATTGATAGTCTCTCTGAGTTCAATTTAAAATGGTTCTTGTTTGAAAAGCTTTGTGGTGAGCCAAATCCATTGAATATGATTCTTCCGATTCATTCCTCTTTAAAAAAGAATGCATATCCAATAAGCTGGACAACACAGTAACCTGTAATTTGCTGCTTGAAAAGCAGAGCCCTGCAATAACAGTATAATTACAGCAATAATACCGGTTATACTAAATTTAATTTCCCCCTTTACTAATTAACTTTTCGTATACACAAGTTTGCAATTACCATGTAATAAGAGCCAAAAACAATCTTCCCAGAAAAACAAGCTGACTGTCCCTCTTCTGCTAACTCTCTAGGATCTGGGACCCAGGTTTGCCTCTATGCTGTGCTTTGGAAGCTCGCTGGGTGACCTTGGGCCAGTCATACACATTCACACTACTTTCATACATGCTGAATAATGCACTTCCAGTCCTCTTTCAATGCACTTTAGTGATCATTTGAAAGTGAATTTTACTATTTCACACAGTAAAATCCAGTTACAAAGTGCATTGAAAGTGCATTAAAAGTGAGTTCAGTATGTGTGAAATTGCCTAACCTACCTCATAGGAAAAGGATGTAAACTGCTTTGGGTTCCCTTTGGGAGAAAGGTGAGGTATAAGTGTTGTAAATAAATAAATATTTGATGACCATTCCTGC
>NW_015174305.1:176684-184028 GCF_001447785.1 Gekko japonicus | reverse complement strand
GCTTAGTGAAACCAACCAGTTCCTTGGAGGCTACACTATGATCCTGGTGCCTGGGCTGGTATGGTCTGTCCTCAAGCTAACCTGTTATCCGCTGCTTCTGTTATTGTTGTGTTTTATTTGTTTTGTTTTGTTTCCTGCACAAGGAGCAGTTCCTGTGTGGCTGGGCACTGTTTTGCTGCTGCATAATCTACACTTAGATGATGAGGGGCTTTGTTTTGTTATTCTGTCAAGTTGGGTCCTTTTCTTGGCTGTTGCTATTGTTCTGCTTATTCAACCTCTGCAGCAATTTAGCATCGATTTCTTAAGCAAGATCAGCTAATGCATCATTTCCCAGTGTGAGTACCATAGCATGCTGGGACTCCTTACACTAGGTCAAGGGACTTTGTGGGGTAGCAGCTATCCCCAATGCAAAGGCTGCTCACTTTGAGCCAGCAGTGAACGCAGTGGAACTGACTCTGCTACTGGCCCAGCCAAGGAGGTTATTGAACTATTCTGCAGTGGGGATTTCCATCTCTCCAGCTTTCTTCTCATATTTAAATTTCCTTACAACCCCTAGCCACCAGCATCCTTTCATGCTTGGCAGACTGAATGGTTTCCTGACTGCAGAACTGAAGGGGCATTTTGCTAAAGCCCCATTTTTAGTTGCAAGTCATCCTCGGCACTTCCTGATAGCCCATATTCCTAATCATAATGAGGTAAAGGCCAAAGGACACAAGGCAGTTATTCACATACTTTGCCTAAACACTTCTGAAAGTATCTTCCTGGTTTTCCCCCCGACGAGCTCAGCCACGCCCCCAACGTTGGCTGCCCCAACGTCAGCAACGTGGCTGCATCACCTCTAGTGACGCAGCTTTGGGGGGCGGAGTTCCCCCCGGGGCCCGATTCCACCGCAGCTGAAATCGGGCCTCCAAAGCGGGGGTTTCCCCACCCCCTGCCCCCATTTGGCAACCCTAGCTGCCATGCCGTGTGCAGCTATGCAGTGGGGAAGCTATAAGGACTTTCAAGAGACACCTTATTTCCCCTTGGACACCTCCCCCCCAACATTTCATCTTTACCTTTCCTGGCAAGCCTTATAT
Organism: Gekko japonicus; assembly: GCF_001447785.1. Lineage (NCBI taxonomy): Eukaryota > Metazoa > Chordata > Lepidosauria > Squamata > Gekkonidae > Gekko > Gekko japonicus. Next base: position 182,952 of record NW_015174305.1, on the reverse strand, counting down.
CCTCTCCTTCCTGCTTCCTTCTCTCCGCCTTCATCTGCCCTCATTGTCATCTATATGTATTATTTCATTTATACCCCACCTTTTTATACAACAAGGACTCAAAGCAGCTTACATTATTTTCTCCCCCTCCATTTTATTCTCACAAGAATCCTGGGGTGTAAGTGGGACAGAGAATGTGTAAATGGCCCAAGGTCACCCAGTAAGCTTCCACAGCTCAGTGGTGATTCGAACCTATGTCTCCCAAATCCTAATCTGAAATTCTAACTACTACACCACATTGGTGTCTGCTGTTGAACAGTAGCAAGCAGCCAGTTCAGGTAGAGTCATGAAAGTCACATGGAATCAAGTCACCCAGCAGTTGCTGCTGCCAGGCCTAGCCCTGATGAGTCATTCCTCAAAGGCCAGAACTGACTTGAAAAAGACCCTATCCCTCCCCCTTGTTTTTTATTAACAGAAACCAAGGCTTGAAGACTGGTGATTCTGTTTTGTTTACCTTGCAGTGACCACTGAGGTCATTCGTTTCCTAAAGCTACAGGTGCTGCTTCCAGGGGTCTTGTTGTAGAAAAAGAGCTGCCGGAGCTCATTAGCATAACTCATTAGCATAACTTATTTGCATATGCCACGCCCCCTGACATCACCGGAAGTGACATCACCGGAAGTGTGTCAGAAGGCCCGGCTACTTACCCTCCTGCTTCGTCCTCATTCCCGAACGGAATGAGGATCGAAGCAGAGGGCGGGGTGAAGAAGGGGGCGGGGCTTCACCACGTGACCGCCCCGCCCCCTAGAGGTTCTCTTCCGGAGCTCCATACCTGAGAGCTCCCCCCCGACTAGAGCCCTGGCTGCTTCTATCAATTCTAGGGGGAAAGGGAAAGCCTTTTTTCCTCCGGATTTTGTCTACAAACCTGGGATTTTTTTCAGGTTTATAGAAAGATTTGTCTTGTCTGTTCACAACTCCAGTATCTAAATATAAGTATCCACAGATCTGGCCATTTTGAGAATTAGACATATTGATAAGAGGGACTTGCAAGGAACTTTGCAAAGGGAGCATCCCATCCCCCTGCCTTAACTTCCTTCACCCTTTGCTGTCAGTCCTCCCCACTTTTCTTTCTCCCCCCCTCCTTCTCTGTCGATCTCCCCCATCTCTCTCCTCACTGAAGGAATAAATCTATTTCCCTGTCAATCTCCCTCACCTCTCTTTCCCCCTACTCTCTACCTTTTCTTTCTTTTGAGCTGCTGGGGCTGCCCTTCTCAGAGCTGCCCTTGCTTTGACAACCACAGGGTCAACCACAGGACCAGCAGGAGCTATTATATCTGCCGCAGGGCCCCCAGGAGCTGCTGTGTGAGCAGCATGACCCCCAGGAGTCAGCATCTGGACAGGTAAACTATTTTAAGTTTTCATATTTCTCTACAAACCTGGGGGGGGGGGTCACCCAAGTTTGGAGAAAGATCCCATTTCTGTCAAGGTGAGCCCAATCCGTGGATTTAGGTACCCTCAGATTGGCCCATATGAGGCTATTAGAATATACAAGAGGGGACCCGCAAAAAATGTTGCGTAATGTGTTGTGGTTTGTTTTATAACCCTATAAGGCCAAGGGATATGGAAAACATTAAGGGGGCATCACAGAACATCTCCCGCAGACTGCAGGGGGTGGGAATTACTGGGCACAGCAGTAAAATGTTCATAGCAACCCTGTGCATCAGAGACCACTGCAGCTGGTATTACCACCCTGGCATTTAAAAGGTTAAGTGGGATAATAGTGGGAGGGGAAGGAAGGAGGGGGGCTTGCAGAAGTGGGGACACCCAAAAAACTTGCAGGGAGGTAGTATTCCCCACTTTTGCTAATTTCCCTCTCCCCTTCTTTCTCTTTCTTTCTCTCCCCAACCCAATACCTTCTTCTTTCTCTTTCTCTCTGCCACCAAGGTAGAGTAGCCAGCTCCACGTTGGGAAACACCTGGAGATTTGGCGGGTGGGATTTGGAGAGGGGAGGGACCTCAGCAGGACATAATGCCACAGAGTCCACCCTCCAAAGTAGCCATCTTCTCCAGGAGAACTCATCTTGGTTGTCTGGAGATCTCCAGGTGCTACCTGGAGGTTGGCAACCCTATCCCAAGCCTAAATATTAGTACTCTCTCTCTCTCTCTTTCTCTCTCACACACATTTTCTTTTCCTGACACATGCCTGCTGCTTCAGATATTCTGGAGAGCAGCGTTGCTGCAGCAGGGGATGAAGTTGCTGCAATAGCAGAAGTCACCACCGCAGTCAGAAAAGGCTGCTCACACCAACCCACCCTCCCCCCACTGGGGGCTAGCTCCTATAGTGACTGCCCAGGCTTCTCCACCTCCCTGTTTCTCCTTCAAGGCGTGGGAGGGCACAATTTGAACAGCTTCAAAGCAAAGCAGGCAGAGCAGTCAAGCTCGCTGAGTGTGTGAGGCGGGGAAACTGGAGAGGGAGGGAGAGCGAGAGAGAAAGAGCGCAAATGGCAACTTTATCAGGCAACTTCTTGTCTGGAAGGCCAGGCAGGCAGCTGGCACAGGACTGGGGAACACTCTTGCTCTGCAGTCCTGAAGTGTAGCTGGACAGAAGATGGGATCTCAGAGCCTGTGGGCACTCTGAAATTGCAGGAGCCAGCCCTTCCTGTCCTCCCTCCAACCCAGATACTCTCCCCCTCCTCCCTCAGGTCTGTGTTCCGTGTTTTTTTTCCTTTCCCTGCTTCTGCTCCCCCCCCCCAAGCCGTGTTTCTGTGGTACTGAGAACAGTGAAGGGGGGGAGGCTCCTCTTTCTCCAGATGGTTTCTGCTGCCGAGTGGTTGTAAGTGCCAGCGTTCTTTGCGGGGTGTGTGCAGCCACGCCATTTCCCTTGGGCTCCTGAGTGTTCTACTGGGGATCTGTCAGTAGAGAATGCCGTTTCACTTGGGGGGGATCTGAATATCCCCTGTATACTTTTTTTAAACATGTAAGATTTTTTTCTGCACAACTGGAGCATGCTCCAAGTGTGCTGGAAGATCTCCTTGCCCCCTGCGTGCCCCAGATTTGTGGGAATAAGTATCCGCACGCAGGGGGCGCCTTCGCTATTAGATATATAGATGATGACATGTAGTTCATGTCCTTTTTTCCTTTATTTTGCAGAATACTGATATATGAGCCCTCTGCCCTACCATCCCCAGTGCTTCCCTTGCTAAATACAGAAAAGCATTCATTAAATTATAACTTACAACAATAACTTACAAAAATGGTAATTTCCATAAGTAGACATAAAGGCATGTGGGCACCCTACAGTAGCTCCCCAATTAGTTATATGACTATAAGATGAAATCATTCAAGAATATGAAGAGGGTCTTCTAGTTGGATGAAATATAATATGCAGAAGGTCTTCTAGTTGGATGAAGTATAATACTCAGAATAAGATTTACATGAAATAAAGTGAATGTGGCCCATCAGAGTAATTCACTGGAGATTGCCTAGGTCTAGTCTATTTGGAATGCTATGTCTAAAACCTGGCCAGGAACTGCTTGAGATTCTGGTACCCTGGAACTGTAACACATGGCATGTACCTCCAAATTCTACAATGGCTACAATGATAAATTACCACTTTACAAATGGTTATCTGTTCTTGCTAAATGCCAACAGCAGTTTCAAAGGCATGTACATGTAGATACCAGCTTTATATTTTGTGAAATAAAAAACAGTCACCTGTATAAGCCTAGCTTGGTGTGAAAGCCATACACCTCTGTTTTCTTTCATGAGATTCTGGTACTTGTGGAGTGGTTTCAAAAGCATTCAACATAGATCAGTGGACTTCTATAGAATTCTGAATGCAATCAAAATAATAGAGAATGTATAGCTTTGTTCCAAGCTTTTGTTGCAGACTCATGTGCTGCCTGTTCTTTACCTACCTTCAAAATGGATACAACATACCCGAAATAGAAGCTGAAGGATGCCATGCTGAATATATACATTTTTAAATGAGCATATCATTGATCCCTTTGTGGTAAAAAAGCAAACAGTTCTAGGAAATTTAACAGGATTAGTGTGCAAGGAATTATGGACTACTTGTTATCTATACTAAATGTTAGCTATTACTGTTTTTAAGTAAACTTTCAGGCAACTTAAATTCATCCTTCTCCTTGGAGCTCAGATTTGCTGTTCTATATTCTCATCATATCAGGTGCCGGTGGCTAGAATAAGAACTTCTGAACAGGGATGAGACTGAATTTTGAAACTCAATCTTCACATTTTGATTCCATTTTTCCCTTGCGAGAAAGAAATCAATGAGACTTTCCTTTTGCAGCAGTTTTTCACACAATTTTTTTCTGTTAAGGTTAACACATTTTCTGTTATTTTTGCAGTAATTGCATAAAAATAGGGTAGTGAGGGTTTGGAAGAACCAAAAGAATCATCACCAAAAGCAACAAAAATGAGCAAAACAAACCACCAGTGACAACATACAAACTCAACAAGAAACAGATATAGGCTGCGGTCACACTGGAGGCTTGCCACGAATTGGTCACGCCTCTAATTGCACTGGTTAAAGTGTTGCGGGGCAGTCCAACCAGACGGCACACCCTGGGGCAGTTTCCCTGTGCACTCATCTGGTGGTCAGGCATTCATATTACTGTAGTGCTACAACCATGGAACATGCTGCCCGATCAGATTTTTTTAATGTAGGTGGGTGCATGCAGATAAGCGCATATAGGCAGCAACTCCAAAAACAACAACAACAACCCAGTGGTAAAAACGATCTCAATATGCTAGCAAATTTGGAAAATTTATTATTTATATTTATTTATACTTTAGACTTGCTATACCACCCTAACCCCGAAGGGTCTCTGGGCGGTTTACATGGTGCGTTCTAGTAACACTGAACCCTAACTTAGGCCACATATTTTCGCCGGGGGGGGGGGGCATCCTACCGGCACCCAGGGGGTGGATCCTTGTTCTGGCTCGGCCCAGATTCTTAAGCTTGGCTTTAGCAATACGTGGATAGAGAACTGACAGAAGTACATGCTGGGTTTCAAAGAGGTAGAGGAACTAGAGATCAAATTGCCAACATTCGCTGGATTATGGAGAAAGCAAGGGAGTACCAGAAAAACATCTTCTTATGCTTCTTTGATTACACTAAAGCCTTTGATTTTGTAGATCACAACAAACTATGGCAAGTCCTTAAAGAGATGGGAGTACAAGACCACCTCACATGTCTCCTGAGAAACCTGTACAAGGGTCAAGAAGCAACAGTTAGAACTGGATATGGAACAACTGATTTGTTTAGCATAGGAAAAGGAGTACGACAAGGATGTATATTGTCACCTTGCTTATTTAATTTATGTGCAGAGTACATCATGTGAAATGCCAGCCTGAATGAATCACAAGCCAGAATTAAGATTGCTGGGAAAAACATCAACAACCTCAGATATGCAGATGATACCACTCTAATGGCAGAAAGTGAAGAAGACCTCAAGAGCCCCTTGCTCAGGGTAAAAGAGGAGAGCGCAAAAGTTGGCTTGAAACTCAACATCAAAAAAACTAAGATCATGGCATCCAGCCCTATCGCTCCTTGGCAAATAGAAGGGGAAGTCATGGAAGCAGTGACAGAATTCACATTCCTGGGATCCAAGATCACTGCAGACAGTGACTGCAGTCATAAAATTAAAAGACGCCTGCTCCTTGGGAGGAAAGTGATGGCAAACCTAGACAGCATAATAAAAAGTAGAGACATCACCCTGCCAACAAAAATCCGTATGGTCAAAGCAATGGTATTCCCAGTAGTAATGTATGACTGTGAGAGTTTGACCATAAGGAAAGCTGAGTGCTGAAGTGTAAATGCTTTCTAATTATGGTTCTGGAGAAGACTCTTGAGAGTCCCTTGGACTGCAAGGAGATCAAATCAGTCAATCCTAAAAGAAATCAACCCTGACTGTTCCCTGGAAGGCCAGATACTGAAGCTGAAGCTCAAATACCTTGGCCACCAAATGAGAAGGGAGCACTCACTGGAGAAGACCCTGATGTTGGGAAAGATTGAAGGTAAAAAAAGAAGGGGGCGGCAAAGGATGAGATGGTTAGACAGTGTTATCGATGCAACGAACATGAAGTTGAGCAAACTCTGGAGGGCGATGGAGGACAGGAGGACCTGGCATGATGTGGTCCATGGGGTCGTGAAGAGTCAGACTTGACTGTGCAACTGAACAACAACAAAACAGAGAACATGCTCCCACAATCATCCTGACAAATCTTACTGTTATAATCTGCAGTAGTTTGCTGATAAAGTAATTTC
>NW_015174305.1:131015-172366 GCF_001447785.1 Gekko japonicus | reverse complement strand
CTATCGCTCCTTGGCAAATAGAAGGGGAAGTCATGGAAGCAGTGACAGAATTCACATTCCTGGGATCCAAGATCACTGCAGACAGTGACTGCAGTCATAAAATTAAAAGACGCCTGCTCCTTGGGAGGAAAGGGATGGCAAACCTAGACAGCATAATAAAAAGTAGAGACATCACCCTGGCAACAAAAATCCGTATGGTCAAAGCAATGGTATTCCCAGTAGTAATGTATGACTGTGAGAGTATGACCATAAGGAAAGCTGAATGCTGAAGTATAAATGCTTTCTAATTATGGTGCTGGAGAAGACTCTTGAGAGTCTCTTGGACTGCAAGGAGATAAAATCAGTCAATCCTAAAAGAAATCAACCCTGACTGTTTCCTGGAAGGCCAGATCCTGAAGTTGAAGCTCAAATACCTTGGCCACCAAATGAGAAGGGAGCACTCACTGGAGAAGACCCTGATGCTGGGAAAGATTGAAGGTAAAAGAAGAAGGGGGCGGCAAAGGATGAGATGGTTAGACAGTGTTATCGATGCAATGAACATGAAGTTGAGCAAACTCTGGAGGGCGATGGAGGACAGGAGGACCTGGCATGATGTGGTCCATGGGGTCGTGAAGAGTCAGACTTGACTGTGCAACTGAACAACAACAAAACAGAGAACATGCTCCCACAATCATCCTGACAAATCTTACTGTTATAATCTGCAGTAGTTTGCTGATAAAGAAATTTCAGTATAACTGTGTGGTCCTTGGAGTTTCACCTATTTGTTTTCAACTGCCTTACAAGAAGGATGATACTGTTTTCAAACTTCCATTCATTGAATTACTGTCTGGTTTTGTTTTTGTTTATTTAAGCATTTGGGTTGTCTTTTCCATGATTGATTATTGTGTGTTTTAAAATGCTGGACAAAACTCTATTTTTTAAAAAAATTTAAAATGGTGCTGATCCCTGTTATCTCATTTGTTTCATTGATTTGGTGGAGGTTGATTTTAATTGTTGGCCTAGTTTCACATTTTTATGTTGCCCATTTTTGGTATGACTGTGAAGGAAAAGCCAAGAAATAACCAAAATAAATAGTACCTGGAATATCACCATTTCTGACAAATGTCAGGGATCTAACAGGTTGATTTTCAGTGTTATAAGACAGCTATCCTGGGTCCAGAATGCAGCATTAGCAGTTACAAAATTGTAAGCAGTTTGAGTAGTTTATATAAACTAAATTATAATGTAATGCTTGGGCTGTTGTTGCAGTCAGTGGATGAAAGAGAAGGCACAGCACAAACCCATGTCCCAAGACTGCATTTAAGTTTTAATAAGCAAGATCTTGCTGTGTAATGCCAGGGCCAAAATATAATAATAACTGATCAGGCCCATCTGTTCTGGTGTGCATTTGGCCAACAACATGCACTGATATATATTAGGACTGAGTCCTGAAGTATGTGAACTACAAGGGCCAAGTTCATTGCCAACTAACAAGATCATTGCAAAACTTAACAATAAAAGAATACAAATGGCATCAATAAACAAAACAGAACATAAATCTAGCTCCATGTTAAAGAGGCAGGAAAAATATAAGGGTGACTACATGAATTTTAAGAAACCCCCCTCTGAATTTCTGAGCTGTCATAAGAAACCTGCACCTATGTAATTGACATGTTTCATCCGGCTAAATAAGTATGGTATTTTAGTTCGATCATCAGCATTTGGCATTTTAGGAGTGGCATATATATCTTAGTTAAGAATGTAATGACATCATTTTGATTACACCAGCACCATAGATGTATAAATGTTTGATCTAATGCTTAATATATAAATGTGAATCTGATAACTTAAAGGCAAGCATAATTTACAACCATAAGAAGACAAGAGAAAGAGCTGCCATGTCATCCTACAATTAATTCCCCATCTCATAATTCCAGGGGAACGCTGGGCCCTATCTGGAGGTTGGCAACACAACTTACATGGGGGAAATTTAATTAAACCAAAGTATGGTGAGAATAATCAATTCCTAATTAATTCCCTATCCTGAAGGATGTGGATAACTTTTAAATTTTTATTTGAACAATCTATCACTTTATCAGATTTTGGAAATCAAATCCCAAGACATGCATTTTGATTTCACACCAGATTATCCAACATCATCAGATTTACACTATCAAAAAAAAAGCCAACTATATGTTCTTCCATTCTTAACAGTTTAAAATAATGACAGCTGATGACCTCTGCTGCAGAAGGGCCGCCTAAGGACATCTGATGACCTCTGCTGCAGAAGGGCCGCCTTTGCCTCCTTATAAGGAGAGCAGAGTCAGGGCTGCAGTATGCAGCTGGGTTACAATTGGGGGCGGAGCTGGCACCTTTCTAATGGCTGGCTTTGCCCCTCCTCACTCAGTCTTGCCTTGTGCTCAGGCCACCCAACCACCTTTTCTGTAGTGCAAGCTTTCGGCTGGTTGCCCTTTTTAATATGGGGGGGGCTGGGTAGGATTTTTTTTGCCTCTTTTCTAATTGGCTACTGATATGGGGTCTTTTTTGCCTACCCTGCACTGTGATTAGTGGATTGTGGAATTGGCAAAGGTGGTGCTGTTTGATAGGTTTGTCACTTTATAGTTGGGGCAGAGTTATGTCTTTGGGGGGAGTTTATGCAGCTTGGTAAGCACCAATCAGCAACCCTGTGGGGTTATAGGGGTCTCACACGATCATCCCTGCAGCCTCGTGGCCATGGATGATGATGGCAGACTGCCTTTGGGGATTGCCAGGATGGATCCTCTGTGCAGGCCATGTGGTGGTGTTGGAGGGATCCTTGCAGCAGATCGAATTGCTGGGCCAGCCAGGAGGGAGCCATTTACAGTGGCTCCACCCAGGAGCAGGGTGTCTTGCCCATTGTATGGCAAGGATGGGGTCAGGTGACCCCAGGCCTTGACCGTGCCGCTCTTTACTGTTTTTATGTAAGTGGCCCATAGTTACCCAACCTGTGGTTGTCTGACTCCTTATTCCATCGGGGGGGGGGCAACATGGAACAGACATTTTTGCTGTGATAATAATTGCATATTTCCTAACCAAATAGTGTCAAAGGGTGATTTTACATTCCATCCTCTTCAGAGAATTGTAAGCAACAGACATTAGGGATGGGGGAGGAAGTTGTGAGGTGCAACCAATGAGGTGGCTGAGCCCTCCTACCTTATCTAGCATACTTCTTATTGGACAGTTCCTTACCCTTCCTGCCCCAAGCCAATATGTGGGGTTAGCCATTTGCTGTGGAGACTAGCAGGATTTGTGGGCCCCTGATTGTCAGGATAATTGACCTTTGGGGTGGGGTTGTTTAGCGTTTGTCATTAAATATGCCTAATCCTCAGGGGGTACTGAGACCCTATCTGGAGTTGGTAGGTTTATGTAGGTTAGGTGCTTGGTATTTAATTGCATTAGTAAGCACACTGAGCCATCTAGGATGGCAGTAGGCACCCAAACCAGCCAATCAAGGCAAAATGATCCTAGAGTCCTGAAATGGGTTAATCACTTGGTGCTGCACATCAGCTCTTGAACTGTAAATTGTGGGAGTTGGGGTGAACTTCTCTCTGGATAGGTTTGGTGCAGAAAGACAAAGGCATGGCCTATGGCCATATTGACCTTGGAGTTTGAGAGTCCTCACAATGGAGGCAATGAGTTAATTATTTTCATAGTTCAGATTATGAGGAATAAACTCATGCATTTTGTCTGGTATCTTCAACTCTCTTTGATGTCTACAGGAACTCTGCTTGTGAGGAAATACCTCTGTTTTACAGGAAGGGTATTTTTCCTGTAAGGGATGAGATTTTCTAGTACAGAAGTTTTGATCTTTAAAAACTAGTTGGTGGAGCCACTGTTCCACACTGCTCCCCTCCAAAGCTCACGCATACACACACACACACACACACAGAGAGAGAGAGAGAGAGAGAGAGAGGGAGAGAGGGAGAGAGGGAGAGAGAAATGAGGCTGATATCAGACCACTAGAACCAGATAAAAAGGCTATCTGTTTGTCATCCTGAAGATTGCAGGATATCTAACACACGAGATTGTTCTGATAATCTTGATATCAGTTGTCCAAAATGCTTTAGTATTCTAATGTCAACACTTGATTGAGTATTTGCAACAATGATGACAACACTAAGATGCTTTCCCTTCCTCCATATATCCTTCCCAAGTCTGGATGGATTAAACCAATAATATCTGAGTTCAGACTGGCCGTTTGCCCTGAGATAGGCATGTGCCAGAAATGTTTCACAAACGGATTAAAGGGCCAGTTCACACAGGCACATCTATCAGGCGTTCCCCAGCGGTACTCAGTTCGTCTTGTAGCGCTTGCCTCCCGAGTTTAAAAAGTTCAAACGCTGGAGAGTACGTTCATCCCAGATTCATCCCGCACCAACAAAGTGTGAATGCTGAAAGCCGCAACTGCTTGTGTGCTTGTGTGCATAAGCACATATCTCTGGATTACCAAAAAGAAAGCCATGCCTTACAGCCACGCCTCCTCCAGGGGCAGGCCAACAGTGCGAACGCTCCCTTGTGCCTCCTCCCCAGTATGCTCTTGCATCAGTCGGTGCAGTGTGACCAGGAATACTCGGAACAAGTTGTTCCAGGTCTTTTTTTTTGCCATGACTCCCTCATGCTTCAAACTGCCAGTCTGTCCTCAGGCCAGTGTTTTTGCCACAAAGGTCACAGCTGCAATCCCACAGAGAGCTGTGCCAAAAAGCCACAGAAAAGAAGAACAATAAAGAGGCAAAGACAACTGATACAAAGAAGCACTTGAAAAGTTGGTTTTAAAATCTCCCAGTCATTCCCAGGATATTTTGAGCGCTTTCATTCTTCCTCAGGGAAAACTCAAGAGCTCCAAGATCATCATCATTTTAGTAGGAACAATTTGATGCTCTTGCGGCCTTTTCTATGATTAGGTATTTTATGGAGGACAAGCATGAAATTGCCTGTATTAAAATATGACATTCTTGGATCCATTGAGAGTGAGTTTATCCTGCAGTAGCACATGTTTTGAATTAGGGCAGCTTTTAAAACAACCTTTTAAATAAATTGTTTTTTTTTCATTTTCCCGCAAGTAGCACAGACAGCAGTGAGAGCACAGATCAGACAGCACGCCTGCCTCTTTCTCCAGCCCTGCACTGCTACAGTCTTCCTGGCTCCATAGATTAGAAACAGAACTTTGCAAAAACCCTGGGAGGTACGTGTACGGGGTGAGTGTGAGTGGATATGTAGTATATACTAGAGCAATGTTATCTCTTACCCTGTACATATGGTACAGACTAGACCAACTACTAGCAAGGATTCTGGGCTGGTGGATATGACTAATGGGAGATGTAGCTGTCTTCTTCCATTTGGCATAATATCATATGTGTTACTTAGTGATAACTGAGTTTTTGTTGTTTTTTATGATGTAAAACCTATATAAAACTACCTGTAAACCGCTCAGAGACCCTTCGGGGTCAGAGCGGTAAATAAATCGAATGTATAAATAAAAATAAATAAATAAAAATACCTTCTAACCATATATAACTGAGTCCAAAGTGCATCATCAAATTTATATGTTTACTCTGTACCCAGCAACACATTTGGGGGGGAGGGTGAGGGGCCAAGTCCTGGCTGATTAGCTGGAAGTCATCTTCTGATCTCCCGTCCTGAAAACTTTGCTGCTTCTCAGACTTCTTGAGATGCAACAATTTTTTTGGGGGGGGGGAGTGATCAGAGGCCTAGCTGATTTTCCTCTTCTCCCCAAACCAAGCTGCAGCTGCAGAGAAAGGGAGAGAAAGGAGCTCTTTCTCCTACTCATTTTATAATGGGGACCTCAGAAGGTCCTCCAAGCCCAACTTGGAGGATAGAGAAGAGTAGCATGCTCTTTCTTACCTCCCTTTTGCAGTCTCACTGGGTAGCTGTTTTTCTGAGGATATATGGATCAGAACCCAATCAGCTGTGAATCAGCCTTTGACCCACAGGCAGCTGCTGACTTGTTCCATAACTATTTGAGTTGCTTGATGCAATCCAAACATACCAATGACTAGCTTACAGTCTTATAGTGAGTGTTGAACAAGGTAAATTCAAGTGCTTAAAAGGTTCACTCTGTGGCATTCCTAGCCAAGAGTGCTTGACACCAAGCCTTTCTTGAACCCTAGCTCTTCCTAAATCTTCAGCAGCAGGGTGTTGTTGTTGTTTTTTAGATTCAGCCAAAGGAGAGGCCCCTCCCACCCAAAGCTTTGGGCAGTGGAGATCGGTCACAAGGAGATCTTCTGCAGGGTGCTCACCCTGTGACTAAGGCTGGAAGGTCCAAAGCTTTGGGTCCATTCACAGCCACTTTCCTTCCAGTGCAAAAGGTCCTCAGGAGAAAATCGCTCATGCAGAGTTATCAGCTGACAGTTCAGGTGACTTCCCCTCCAGGGACTCAGAAGCTTCTGAGAGCTGGAGATGAGATGAACAGAAGGAACAGTGAGTCCACCCCTTCTGCACAATCACAGTGAGGGCCTGAGGGAATGGCAGCAGATCAATCCCTGAGCAGGCAGCAAGTCAAGAAAAACCCTTGATCAGCCCTTTATAGCAGGCCTCACAGCAGATGTAAATACAGTGGGGCCGCAATTTTCCCCCATGCTTTCTAGGCCCCCCTCCACATTGGAATGGGTGCTACAGGCCTTCCTACAGGAGAAATATTTAAATACAGGAAGAAAGTGCTAACTTCCAGGAAACTCAGATAGTTATATGACACTTCATCAAGACACATTGTTGCTGAAAGGCAAACAAACCTCTCACAGTTAAGAATTGAGTCTCTAAGTATATAAGCTTCAATTATACTCTGTTGCCTGTTCAAAATATTATAATTTGTATAAACAACAAAATTTACCTCAACTTCTTGTCCCCTGCCCTATTCCTAACCCTACTGTGCCTTTTCAATAAAATCAACCTTTCTGTTTGAACTTTACTTCGTGTCAAGTGTCATTTCCAAAGGGATTTATAAGAGGGCTCCTGCTTAGTTACAATAAATCTCTGGGCTGGGTAAAAGCCAAATAGCTTCTCTATCACAGGGTGGGACTCACAGAAAGTTATCATTCTATTATTAAAATATGCTACTAAAAGACTGCTCAGTCAGAGTGGTGAACAGTGTTTGGGTGGGAAAATCTGCCTCACAGTGAAGCAGCAGCAGGGGTCTGTCATACCAAGAAGACCTGTCCTTTCCTTTCACCCCACAGATCCTGTTCCTTGGAGGACATCTCACCCCCTCCCCACAAAAAATTTTTCCCAAGGGGGCTCAGGGGACAAGGCTTTCTAAGGTTCATTCATCAGATGCATCTGATGAGGAAAGACCTACTTTGCAGGCTTCCAGCTTGAGTATAAAAAAATAGCACAGATAGACAAGCTTCAGGCTGTTGTAAGTCAGCCTCATTTTCTTCTGGCTCTGGTTCTGAGATAGAAGACCCTTATTCAGTTAGAGGTTCTGTTGCTGCTAGTTCTGAGAAGGATGAGGGGGAATGGTCAGGAGAGAGCACAGAATTGCAAGAAAATTATTTGAGACTTTTCCAGGCAGATTATTATTAGCAACTACTTAAAAAAGTAATTTCTGCCTTAAATTTCCAAACTGATATGGCTGAGCCCCCTGATCATTGGTTTTTGCAATACTGGATAGCAGAGGTTTTAAAAGATTACCCAAAGGATCTTCAGTTTGTCCTTTTCCTGATTTTTTTTAATGAGGTCCTAAAAGTGGAGTGGGCGATGCCTGGCAACAGTTCCTCATTAATAGGCATGACAAAGAAGTTCTATACCCTCCCAAAAGACACTATGGAGGATCTCAAGGTCCTGTTGTTGCTTTACATTCAGGGGCTGTGTTGTTTAAAGATGGGGATAATGCTCTGAAGGATTCTCTAGATTGAAAAAATGAGGTCTTTTAAAATCCCATGAGGTTTCCTCTCTGGCCAGCAGAGCTTCCTTGGTGCTCTCAAATTTAACTAGAGCAACAGTGGTTTGGGCAGACAACATATTACAGGACCCAGATACAGATGCCTTGGCTCAAAAAAGGTCACTCTTAAAAAGCAAGAGAACAGTGGAGAGAGTGGAAAGAGCAGATGCTTCCCAAGATTCTATACAATTTTGTGTGAGGGCTCAAGCAGCTAATATAGTAGAAGAAACTTATGGCTAAAACATTGGAAAGTAGATCCCATGCCTAAATCTATCCTGTCTGTGGAAAGGTTTTCAAGCAGACTTCTTTTTGGAGAGGGAGAACTAGATAAGGTGCTGGTGAAAGCAAAGGAGAAAAGGACAGTTATGTCCTCAGCCTCAGGTTCCAAGGACAAGGATGATAAGATGAAACTTGCAAATTCTTTTTGCAATTATGGATCATCAACAGGGGGTAAAGATCCCAAGGATTTCAGGGGTTCCTGTTCCTTTCACTATTGGGCTAGATTTCAACAAAGACAGTTCCTGCTTAGCAGGCAGGAAACCCAACAAGGGAAAAGGCCAAATGCATGACTATTTGATAGGTGGCAGACTCCAGGTTTTCACCTGCAACTGGGAAGTCTCAACAAGGGATCAGTTGGTTGTTTCCATCACTAAAAAGGGCTACAGGATAGTGCTTTCATCCATTCCCTCACACAGATTCATTCCATCTCCAGGGCCCAGATCAAAGCAAAGATGCAAATTACTCATGGATGCCGTAAGTCATCTTCAGAACATTGGGGCAATAGAGAAAGTTACTTTGGATCAACACTTCTGATGTTCTGTTCAGTGCTCAATGCTTCCAATGGTCTATTCAGTGCTCTTTGTAGCCCCAAGGGATCAGGAGACCAATCCTGAACTTGAGAGAGCTGAACCTATGTGTCAGCAAATGCAAATTCCAGATGGAATCTCTGCACTCTTTTCTTCAGATTATACAGCAGAACAACTTCCTAACATCCTTGGACCTCATGGAGGTTTATCTACATATTCCTATCCACATTACATAAAGAAAATGCCTATGTGTTGCCTTCTATGGAGAGCATTTCCATCACAAAGCTCTTCCTTTTGACCTCTCTTCATCACCAAGAGTTTTCACCAAAGTACTAGTCACCTTGGTTAGTGGACTGCATCAGCAAGAGATTCATGTCTACCCTTTCTTAGACGACATTTGATCAGGGCAAAGGATGCAGAAATGGTAGAAAGGGGCACCAAAATCATTATAAACTTTCTTAAAGTCCATGGTTTGCTGATCAGTGTCCAAAAAAAGCCACCTCACACCATCCAGTTACCTAATTCATCTAGATGCCAGAATATATATCAGAGTGGCAAAAGTCTTCTTGCCAAAAGAGAAACAGGAGAAGATCAAGGTGTCTATAGAGGGGATCCACAAAGAAAAAATCTATGGATCTTATGCAGCTATCGACAGTCCTGGGACTTATGGTTTCAACCATAGAATTGATCTCGTGGGCTCATTTCCATGCCAGACCTTTTCAATTAACACTATTACCTTATCAGAGAGACATAAGGAGGGGGAAAACAGAGGCTAATCAAAGTGAGCAACTCTGTGAAAAGATCCCTAAGTTGGTGGACATCTAATGTGAACCTGATCAAGGCAGTAAGTTTCATGCTATCTCCCACTTGGTGCTGACAAGAGACATCAGCAGAAGAGGCAGGTGAGCCCGCTGCCTAGGATAAGTCACCCAAGGAACATGGAATCACTTGGAAATGATACACAGTATAAACTTCTTAGTGCTTTGAGAGATCAGATTGGCTTTGAAATCCTTCCAAGAACTCCTAATAGGAACAAAGATGTTAGTGTGCACAGACAATACAACAGCCAAGGTACACACCGATTGGCAAGGAGAACCAGGTGAATATTGCTGTTAATGGAGTCATATCTCCTACTGAAGTGGTCAGAACAACATCTGATAGAATGAAAAATGGAGCAACTGAGAGGGGTAGAAATGGCAGAGCAGGGAAGATCTCAATCTGTGAAAGTAGAATCTGAATTGGGATGTTTTTCTACAAATTGTGGTAAAATTTGGAACTTCGGTCATTGATCTCCTAGCTTTGCCTTTCAACCATCAGGTTCCTGACAAGGTTCCACAATCCCAAAGCAGAAGGTGGTAATGCCTTGATTCACCTGTGGCCAAAAGGCCTTCTGTATCCCTTCCCTCCAACTCTGTTGAGCAGCAGAATCATTAACAGAATGAGAGAGAAGGAAGACGTGATCTTCATAGCCCCATTCCAGCCCAGATGACCATGGTTCTTGGAACTGATAAGAATGTTAGTATTCCCCCTATGGTGACTACCAAATGCACAGGACTTATTACTTCAGGGCCCAGTTCACCATCCCTACTCGGCTTGGTTGCAACTCATAGCTTGAAGAATGAGTGGACAGATCTAGAATAACTTGGATTTCCCAGAGAAATAATAGATCTTATTTATTTTATTTTATTTTATTTCATTTCATTTATACCCCGCCCTCCCCGCATGCGGGCTCAGGGCGGCTTACACGGCACGACAGTGCAATAAAATATAACACATTAAAACAATTTAGGCACGCAAGGTGCAATAAAATTACACAAATTAGCCACTTAAAACACAATTCAATCATACAGGATGCATTGGTAGTTAAAAATACCCACTCATTATTCTATCTCACTGTGAGGTCAACAGAAAGGGGGGGGTGCCATAGGCCGAGATGTCCCCAGTTGGCTAATCAGCCCACCCCGACAGCACTGCTCTGCACTGCATGATGGTGGTCATAGTGGTGGCGGTACTATGGTACAATCCAGAAAGCTGGTGACAAGATGCATTTATAACCATGCTTGCTCCATGTTCAAAAAAATAGGCCATCAACAAAAATTTGAACCCCATGAAAACATCTTATCAAGACATAGTTATTTTTCTATTTGAATGTTGGAAGTAAGGTCTACGACCAAAAACATTAAAGAGATAGGTGGCAGCTCTTACCACTATTTTAGGTCAAAACAGGTTAGTTAATTTGTTGTCAAGCATGTTAGACATTTCTTAAAGGGACCTGTGCAGCTGATCCTGCCATTCAAGCACAGATTCCCCTCATGGAGTCTCTCTAAGGTGCTTCAAGCACTGACCAAGTTCCCTTTCAAGCCATTAAAAGCAATAGAGCTGAGATACCTGTACTGGAAAGTGGTCTTCTTAGTGGCAGTCACTTCAGCTAGAAGGGTCTCTGAACTAGCAGCCTCGTCAGTGAGAAGAGAGCTGTGCATTTTCCACAAAGATTCAGTGGTGTTCAGAATGGACCCTTCCTTTGTTCCCAAATTAAATTCATATTTCCATGCTAATCAACAGCTGATACAATCAGCAAGGGGAAATCAGTGGGCAGAACAATATCTGGTGGAGCAACTGAGAGGGGTTGAGCAACTGAGAGGAGTGGAAAATCAGCAAGTCAATTGGCTGAGTAGGGAAGATCTCAATCTTGGAAAGTCCTTTTGTCCAAATACCACACATCCAAATGGAATGATCTGTCTTCACTGTGCCTCTGTCTTCACAGTGGAAGATGAGAAGTGCTTCCCCACTCCAAAACTGCTGATTTCGGGAGGGGTGTTGAAAGACCTGAGTCAGATTGAGGTGATGAAAGAGGAGGTCCTACAACTGATAGACAACTTAAAAACTGATAAATCACCAGGCCCAGATGGCAACTTGTGGATCTCCTTAAAAAATATGCGATCTTTCCTTAAAATATGCCTCCATTCCTGAGGACTGGAAGGTAGCTAATGTCACTCCCATCTTTAAAAAGGGTTCCAGAGGAGATCCGGGAAATTACAGGCCAGTCAGTCTGATGTCGATACTGGGTAAGTTGGTGGAAACTGAACTGTCATTATTGATCTTCACTAGCATATATCTGGTAAATCAGGAAATGTATTTTCAAATATTTACAATTTCTGGGATTCTTAAACTGTCCGTATTGTGCCAATATCCACCCATTTCAGACATTCACTGTTTGTTGGGATTCCCATGTTCCTGTAACATGAAATATTGGCTCAGTGAAAACTAATAGGAGAATCTCCAGAGAAGGTAAAGGGGAGAGGGAAGAATGTCCAGTGATGGCTGATGTTTATCCTGAGGGAAATATTTGTGAGGCATTGTGACTTCTTAATAAAGAATTGTGCAGGATCTTCTCTGACAAATTGTCACTCTGCACAAAAAAAGCTAAGATACCTGATAACAAGTGGCAAACAATTATTGCTAGCTTTGTTAGTCACTGACACACCATTAATCATGAGGAAAATTTCTCTGACATGGACTGTAGACTGTAACTATAATGTGTAATCCTGTGGGAGGAAGCTTTTCAACACTTGTTATTGAATTGATTATTTTTTAACCAGTACCTGCCAACAACCATGTTGCTTATACATCTATCACCCTGGAAAGGGAGGAAAGAGACATGATTATAAGAGTGGACCTGTAGTTCCGGTGCTATTTTCAGCTCTTTTTTTTAATTTTAAGAAATCAGGAATCTCATACTATTGTTTTTATTATTGTTATTAGACTATGTTATATGGGAACAACTGCTTATGTAGTGAAGTTGATAGAGAGATGTATTATTTCATTATGCTGTATGTTCAACCATCCAAAAACCATGGCCATGTAGTATGTATGATTTCTTTTTTAACCCATGGGATTGATTTTATTTTCAAACTTTCATTCACAACGTTTTTAGAAATACATACAAAATTGTATATGAAAGGTTGACAATAAAATCAATTACATGGGTTAAAAAGAAAAAGAAATAAAAAATATTAAGTGGCCATTGTTTTTGGAAGGCCATGTCTTTTGAGAGCTCAGCTTGAAGATTGTGGGGATTATTTTAGAGAGCCATTTTACCACCATCCTCCATTATTCTAAATCCCAGTTATCATGACTGGGTCCCATTGTAATCAAAGCACATGATATTTGTGATTGATTTTGGGTCTCTCACCACTGAGTAATCTTAGTCAGATGGTATTCAGAGGCAGAGCTTTCATGCTCACAGATGTATTGTAGGAAAGTTTGAAGCCCAGCACCAGTCTTCTTTTTAGAAATTAACCACTGAGTTATTTTCAAGTGCTATTAATATCTTCAATCAATCAATCAATATGACAAGGTAACTCAAATAGGAATAAAATGTACAGATTCTGCATCTCACTACTTACTGCACATTATCAGATTGCCAAGCAGAACAGGGTCTTTTGCCATTTAATCCTCAATTATGAGTAATCTCTTTTTGAGCTTTTGCACCTAAGCATTTCTTTGACTTTTAAAGCTCCACACACACACATCTTGAAGCCTGTGAAGAGCCTCCAGGAGATGTGATCCCATAATGCTAGGGAGTGTATGCATCAATTAACCATGGGGAAAAGCCAAATCTCTGATTGGCACCTTGGTGGCCTCAATTAATTTGAGCTTCTCATTCACAGAAAGTTAAATCCTTCCGCTCAGTGGTCATAATTGTTTTCGTGGAATCACACTTGATCTTGCCTATACAGTCTGTACTTAGAAAATTATTTGCATACAGTGGCACAATGCAAGCTACCAAACTATTTTAAATAATGAGCAAAGGTACAAAAATATTACATACCCACTACTTCTGATCCCTATACTCAGCTATGTATTTATGAAGGCAATTGGAAATTATACATGTGAGTTCTTTTCAGTGGCTAAATACTGGTCATAAATAGGACCATGTTATTACAGTGCAATCATATACAGAGTTACACTTTGAGAGATGCAACTCTATTTACAGTTGCACTGGAAATGTTTGTGACCCATTAACAGCTATGACCTAACCTTATTGCCCCCCCAAAGTAATGAAACTTTATTAAACAAAGAATGATAAAATCATCACAACAAGCATATCCTTTGTCTCTGAAAGCAACATTCCTGACTTTATCAGTCTTACTGGTGTTCTCTCTGTCTCTCTGTCTCTGTCTCTCGCTCTGTGTCTCTCTCTCTCTCTCTCACACACACACACACATTCTCTTACAAAAATAACAAATGGCTACCTTATTTGAGATTTAGTTGAATAGAGATTCTGGATGTTTTATTTATAGGGCTGCAAACAGCATGGGAATAATTAGGTGCCTAAGAAATGTGTAACAAGCACATTATCTTGTCATTATGTATTGAATAATTAGGATTCCTGGTAGTATTACTCAATATTATGGACTGTTAATTAACCTTTTCAGATAAGCCTATCAATGTGTGTATGTTTACACAAAACCAAAAATGTACCTAACATTTCACAAGTTGAATGCAACAAATGAATGTTAACTAACGTAAAGGCCATATAATTTAAGTAGGACCAGGACAGTGGCCAAATGTGCCAGTAATCTGCTACCAACTTTACTTCCTTTTGCGTAGTATGAAAATTGACATTCAGCCTTGTTGATGCATGCATACATACTGTTACCAAAGCCAAAAAGGTCTTTCTCACCATTGTCCTTCATATATTTATAACCCTTCATATTTACCACTGTTATTTGCATATGTACAGATTGCTGTACAAGATCCAAGAACAGGTTCATATTCATCTCTTTATAAATGCAATATCAAGTGATGCTTTGCATGTGTGAGTGAGTCACAGACCTAACATTATGGCTCAAAGTCACCTTAAACAATATTCATTAATTCAGCTGTCAAATTAAAGCAGAGAACAAGTAGATTCCTTCTCCAACAGTAGATTTGTCAAGCTGCCAAAAAGGGAGATTGATAACCTCTCTAACCTAGTAGTCTCCAGTGCTAGTCTTTACTTTGTCCTCAGCATTTGGACTGATTTTCACTGGCATAGTCACAGCCAGTCTCTTTATCTTCTCTTTACTAAACACTGCTTTAGCATTGACATCACTGCCAAGTAGAATGTCATCTGACTGTAATGCTTTTTCTTGTTTTTGTGTAACTTCTGACCACTTTTGGGTCCTGCAGTTTCTGGTATGTACTCTACCATTTCCTGCATTTTCCTCTCTGGCCTTGCAGCCCTTTTCAGCCTCCAGAAGGATAATTCCTGGGGTCACAGGACTCACACAGAAGAATCGCCAAGTGAGTTGGGGTGGCGCTGGAGTGAGGATGGCCAAGAGTGTGAATTCATTCCTCTTTTTTCTTCTACAAGCACAACTCTACTGCTGCCATTTTATCTACACATAGTGACTTGTACATTTCAAGAACTTGTATATGATGATGACATACTAAGAACCATACAAGCTGGAATGGTATGACAATATCGTGTGTGTGTGTTTCTCTGTGTGCATGCACTGCCACAGATCTATCCAATCTGTTTTCTTTGGGAGATAATTGCCAGAGCATCTTCAAAGCCACATATCCATCCCAAAATTCACCCCTCTCAATGCTGAGACTATGTCATAACCTACCTCAAATGCCCAGAGTGGTTACAATTCTCTTTCTACATTTAGGGCAAAATACTTATTCCTATATTAAAGTGTCACACAATATTTTTCTCTGCCCTTATTTCTTGCAATATACTTTCTATCATTTTGACTACTTTCATCTGTCTGGATGTTTTCTATCAATATATCTAATTCTCAACATGGCCCAATCTGTGGATACTTAAATCCACAGATCTGGGCCATGTAGAAAGAAATTAGATATTTCTACAAACCTGTGGGGACATTCGAGTTTACAGAAAAAACTTAAACCTTTCAGAGAGTGGGGAAGGGTTTACAAAACAAACAGGCAGGCAATTGTCTCCATTTTGTTCTAACCACTATAGCTGCAATGCTGCTGGTAGAGGGAGAGGAGGATTGGAAACTCCCCCCCCCACTAAATCAGGCAGGCAGCAGTGGTGGTCAGTGACAGACAACTGGATAGAGATGCATGGAGGGCTGATAGGCAGAGCTATGGGGAGGTAGGCAAGCAGAGCAAGTGAATGAGCAGCATTTCTGCAGCAAGTGATTACCCCTTCCTCTGTGGTGTTTGGACTTAAAAAGAGCCTATGTCTCTGTTCTATCACCCCCTCTCCCTAGTGCAACTTGACGTTGGGGCAATTGAGTGCTGGCTGTGTTTGTGCTAGGAAGGAGCCCATGGCTGCTTGATTCGAGTCCAGTAGCAGCTTAAAGACCAACAAGATTTCCACGGTATAAGCTTTCAAGAGTCAAACCTCCTCATCAGATCTGACAAAGGGAGCTCTAACTCTCAAAAGTGATACCCTGGAGATCTTGTCTGTCTTTTAGGTGCTGCTGGACTCGAATCACGCTTTCCTACTGCAGACCAACACAGCTATCAACCTGAAAATGTGGCTGCCTGGGATCCTAACCATCCAAACACTGCCAGAGCTCAGTGCCCACATCTCCTAACTGCCATCCTCTTTCCTTCCTAGGAGTAGTAAGGTAATTCAAACAATGCAGGCCAAGTAGTAGCCAGCTTGTGAAATTCCTGGAGATTTGGGGGAGGTACCTGTGGAAGGCAGAGTTCGGGGGGTGGGAGCTCATTAGGAATGTGATGATCTATCTTCCTAGTACTGCTCATATGGCTATCACCTTAAGCAGAAATTAGAACCAAAGAAAATATTTTAAAAGACCTTACTCAGTATTATTTCTCTTATATTTGATTATTGTGCCTATGAATTTTGCCACTGAGGGGGTGACATGATCATTGGTATCTGATAGTAGCCATGACACCTGGGCTCACACATTGAGCAGTTCCATATCTTTAAGTAAAGGGGTGACTAAATTAGCCCTCAACTCATCAAATATAGGGCACTCTATAATCATATGTTCAATGGTTTCGATTGTATGATATGAACACCTGCGTGTTCTGGAATGTGATGTCATAGAGTCCACTTTCTGAAGCTGCCATTTCCTCCAGAGAAACTGATGTTTGTAGACTGGATATCAGTTGTAATTCCAGGAAAACTCCAAGCCCCACTTGGAGGTTGGCAGCCTAAGACCAAGAGCTCACGTTGTGGGCCAGTTCATCAAACGGAGGGGGGAAGGAGAAAACAGCAGCAGGAGAGCTGGGAGCAGGGCAAAAGCAGGGGGAGAGGCGGTGCTAAGGCAGATGAGGTAAGGAGGGCAGAGTAAGGACAACATAGTAAGAAGCGCTATTTTGGGAGGGGGAGGAAATGGCAGCAATGATGATGATGGGAAGGGGAGGTTGTGTGGAACTTCACCTGGCAGCACTGCTGACTCCAGTGAGGGGGGGGGGAACAGGGTGGATCCATTTACTTAGTGGCAACCATATCTGTAATAATAAGAGACTAATGAATTCCTTTTTGCTTTTCTGTGGCATCTAACATGTAGGACTGGATGAGAGAAGGCAACAAAATAATCCATATGCAGATCTTTGGGCTTCAGTTTTCATTAAAGATGGAAGAAGAAAATCATTCTTCCATGCTTTCCCTGTTCACACACATGCTGCAAATGTTATAAAACCCATCACAAATTGCTATTACCACATCCATATCATCTCCTATTATCTCTGCTCAGTGCCTGTGAGGAGCCCTAATCTATTCCTCACCACACAGAGCATTTCATTCCAACAATCAAACAAAATTTCCCATTTGGCTTCTCATATCCCGCAATAGACTCATTCATTTAGATAGACTTTTTGCATGACTTACTTAAAGCTGACATTTTGCAGTCATGGAATTTAAACTCTTTACAAAGCTGGCACACTAACATTTTTTAAAAAGCAAATAATACAAACAGAAAGCCAGTACAGAGTGCTGATGACTTGGAAGCTTGATAAAGGACTGCAGTTTTTCTATCTGAAGAAGAATTGGATTTTATACTCTCCCTTTCTCTACCCTAAGGAGTCTCAAAGCAGCTTATAATCACCTTCCCTTCTTCTCCCCACAACAGGTACCCTGTGAGGTAAGTGGGGCTGAGAGAGTTCTGAGAGAACTGTGACTGGCCCAAGGTCATCCATGAGGCTTCATGTGGAGGAGTGGAGACTCAAACCTGGTTCTCCAGATTAGAGTCCACCACTCTAAACCACTATACAACCCGACTCTCATCCATTTAAACTGTTGATGGATGAGATCCTGATCTGAGATGTTGAAGTAGGAACTTAAAATATGAATTATAGTAATATATTTAACTTGGGACTTAAAAAAACACGACCCTGAACACTATTGTACATGGGGTGGACCCGGAAGGAAAAAATGGTCCTAGAAAAGGGCCCATCCCCATCCTCCCTGTCCCCCCAAAGGAGGCTGAGATGGAGAACAAGTTTTCCCATACTGCAAGGCTTGGCTGGGAAAACTGCTCACTGCACTGGGCAAGCAACACTGGATGCATCCCTTCCTGGATACAGCAAGGATGGGAGCAACCCTTGCCAAATGATCAAGCCAATCCTGGCTAATTGCTAGCTGGGTGGGGAAATAAGATGTCTCCTCCAAGTGCTAAAAGATCTCCCCACTTGTTTAATGATATTTTATTTGCCCAGTTGGCATTTTTGTTTCAGTATTGTTTATAAGGAAAATATCTGCCCACACCTACATTCAGGCTAACACCCTTAGCTGGAATAGCCCTGTCAATGTTCTGCAGGAATGTCCATACAGAGACAGATTAGGAAAAGCCCGTCCCTTGCCAGCACTGTAATTGAGGGAAAGGGAATATCATGCACAGAAGCATCTACCAGGAATGACAGCACAGTATGGCCTAAGAAGTGTCACAATTCAAATAAAACAGACAACATAGTTTTACTAATACAGGTATATGTATGACATGTACATAGGATGCAGTCATGCATGATAAGCCTCAGTCAACTCCTTAATCTTAGGTTTGATTTCTATTTGCTCTAGCCCATTTTTATAAAGAATTGTGGGGGAAATGTTGGTTCTGGGTATTTGTTTATTTTTATTAGATTTATATACTGCCCTCCCCAATGGGCTCAGGGCAGTGTACAACAATTAAATATACAATTAAAACAGTATTAAAATAACAATTTACACATCAATAATAAAATACCGTATAATTATAAAAGTTGTCAGATGACTAGTCAGAACAGGCCTGGTGGACAATTGGCTTGAAAAAATTGGACAGAAAAAGTTAGGGCCAGAAAAGCTGGAGGGAGGGACGGGGGGGGGATGTCCGCTGCCTCAACCAAATGCCCAGCAGAAGAGCTCCATCTTGCAAGCCCTGCGGAACTGCAGTAAGTCCTGCAGGGCCTTGATCTCACATTGGAGCCCATTCCACCAGGCAGGCTAGCCAGATGTCCCTGGGGCCGGGAACCAGTAACAGATGTTGATTTGTGGACCTCAGTTCCCTCCGGGGCTCATATGGTGAGAGGCGGTCTCATAGGTATGCTGCCCCCTGGCCGTATAGGGCTTTAAAGGTAAGCACCAGCACCTAGAAATGGATCCAGAATTCAATAGGCAGCCAGTGCAGTTCGCGCAGCACTGGGTGGATATGAGCCCACACAGGCGTTGCCGTCAACACCCTCACTGCCGCATTCTGCACTAGCTGCAACTTCTGGAGCAGAGTCAAGGGCAGCCCCACATAGAGAGAGTTACAATAATCCAGTCTGGAAGTGACCATTGCATGGGTTACTGTAGCTATGTCCCAGGGAGCAAGATACGGGGCTAACTGTCTGATCTGCCTCAGATACAAGAAGAAGAAGAAGAAGAAGAAGAAGATTGGATTTATACCCCGCCCTTCACTTGGAGTCTCAGAGCGGCTTACAAACTCCTTTCCCTTCCCCTCCCCACAACAGACACCCTGTGAGGTGGGTGGGGCTGAGAGAACTCTGACACAAACTGCTCTTTTTCAAGGACAGCTGTGCCAGAGCTTGTGACTGACCCAAGGTCACATCAGCAGGTGCAAGTGGAGGAGTGGGGAATCAATCCCGGTTCTCCCAGATTAGAGTCTGCACACTTAACCACTACACCAAACTGGCTTAACCACTTAACCAAAGTGGCTTAACGCACACTTAACCACTACACCAAACTTAACCACTACACCAAACTGATAGAAAAAGGCAGACCTGGCAGTGGTGGTGACCTGGGCCGCCATAGAAAGAGAGGTATCCAGGAACACCCCCAGACTCTTCATACTCGACGTAGGCACCAATGGAGCCCCATCAAAGGTTGGGAGCCTGATCCCCTGACCCGGTCCCCTGTGACTCAGGTACAGGACCTCCATCTTAGATGGATTTAACTTCAGTCGGCTCTGTTGTAACCATCCAGCCACGGCCTGTAACGCCTCATTGAGATGTCCTGGGGCCGTGTCCGGGCAGCCGTCCATCAGTAGATAGAGCTGGGTGTCATCTGCATACTGGTGACAACCCAGCCTATATCTATGGATAAACTGGGCGAGGGAGAGCATATTGATATTAAACAGCATGGGGGAGAGGATTGCTCCCTGCGGAACACTGCATACTAGTGGGTGCCGCTGGGATAACTCCCCCCAAGTGCCACCCTCTGTCCCCGAAACTGAAGGAAGGAGGTTAGCCATTGCAAGGCAAGCCCCCATATTCTGGCATTGGTGAGGTGGTGGGTTAACACCTCATGGTCAGCCATATCGAATGCTGCCAACAGATAGAGAAGAATCAGCAGCACTGAACCATCTCAATCCAGATGTCTCTGTAGATCATCCACCAGGGCAACCAGCACTGTCTCTGTCCCATGGGTGGGGCAAAAGCCAGACTGAAAGGGATCCAGGACCTTAGCCTCATTCAAAAACACCTAAAGCTGTGTTGCCACTGCCCTCTCTACCACCTTACCCAGGAATGGGCAGTAGTTATTAAGGACCATCGGGTCCAAAGAGGATCTCTTAAGGAGAGGGCAAACTACCACCTCCTTCAGTCTCTCTGGGAAAGTCCCTATTGAAAGAGACAGATTTATAATCTCCCTCAGGGGGATCTGCACCTCATCACTGCAGGCCTTGATCAGTCACGATGGGCAGGGATCTAGGAGGCAGGTTTAACAGCTGTCAGGATCGCATCAACTTTGTCCTGGGAGAGCAGACTGAAGTAGTCCAAGGTTGGACCTGAAGATGGCCAATGGGTTTCCAGTTCTCTTATTGTATCAATTGTGGACAGGAGGTCACAGAGGAGCGACAGGACTTTGTCTGCAAAATGGCTTGCAAATGCCTCACAGCCAATAGCCAATTCCCTAGCATTTGGTATGCCTTGAGGTAGAATAGTCAATGTCCGAATAATTCTAAATAATGGGCTGGACAGGAGCTAGCAGATGCAATGGAGGACATGTAGAAATTTCTCTTTGCGGCCTTCATTGCCATCTCATAGGTTCTCATAAACGACCTATAGGATGTTCTTGTGGCCTCATCACGAGTTCTCTGCCACCCTCTCTCTAGTCATCTTAGCTCTCGTTTCATCCACCGTATCTCCAGGGTATACCACGGGGCTAGTTTGGTACAAGGGTGAAGAGGATGCCAGGGAGCAATCTCATCGATGGCTTTGGAAAGACGGGAATGCCAGTCTTCCACCAGCACATCTAGCGAGTCACCAGAGGGACTCGGATCTCGCAGAGCTTCCTGAAACCTATTGGGGTCCATTTGACCCTGACCATGGAACTGACTCAGCAGTAATCCGGTCCACCGTAATCCTTGACGCAAAGATAAAATACAGCATGTCGCCTGCTTGGTGTGTGGGGGTCAAACCAAACTGGGAGAGTCCCAGTGCCACCATGGATGACATCGACGCAAAGATAAGATACAGCATGTCGCCTGCTTGGTGTGTGGGGGTCAAACCAAACTGGGAGAGTTCCAGTGCCACCATGGATGACACTAGGTTCATGGCCTGAGAGGAGGCTGCATCATCTGCATGGACGCTGAAGTCTCCCAAAAATAAGAGTCTGAGGTGCTCCAAGGCCCAGCTAGATACAGCCTCCAACAGGTCTGGCAGGATATTTGCTGGTGCATTAGGTGGACGGTACACCAGCCAAATGGCCAAACTCTCCTCGGCCTCCCACACTAGGCCAACATATTCAAGGCCAGCAATCCTTGCCTTGGGGAGTGGCCTGAAGGAGAAAGCCTCCCAGATGAGTAATGCCACCCCCTCTCCTATCAGTCTGAGACTGGTGTAGGACTGAAAAAACTGGGGGGGGGCAGTTGACTTAGGGTGACCATTTTGCCCTCCCTCACCCAGGTCTCTGTCATGCAAGCCCGGTCTATTGCCTGTTCCACCAGATAACTCTGTAGGACAGCGATCTTATTATTAATAGACCTGGCATTGCACAACACCAGTGTTGGAGCTGACAACCCTACCCCATACATACACACACACACAGGGGATCTCCAGGTCCCACTTGGAGGCATGGCATCTGTATATGATGGCCATCAAGAGGAGGATGCTGTTTGCAAGGCTGGAAGGAGCTAGTGTGACTTGGAAAAAACAGGAGGGGGGATTTTAAAATCCTGCCACAGGTTTTGATTTCCTGGAATTCTCCTTGGGCAAGATAGCTACTTGTAAAACGGAGGCTGGGAAAGAGGGGAATGAAAAGGCAGCCTGTTGTCCTGTCCCTAAATACTGTGTGGGGTGTGGGGAAGCAGTTTGATTTAAGGTGCCTGAAGGAGAAAAGTTAGAGATTTTTAAATTCCAGGCAAGCCTGAAAGAGAGTGCAGTCGTGGCGAGGGAAGGGGGGGGGACAGAACAGTTTACAAACCCAGACAGCATCCCTTCCTCCCTTCCTAACGTTCCAGAAATCAAATCCAGAAATGTGTGCATGTGCGTGCCTGAGCTTCCACTTGTTTCCAGGTGGCAGATGTAGTGATCTCATGTATCTCAGTCCAGGCATCCCAATGGGGTTGCTATTGTGCTGCTTTGGGATTGTGTTACAGTGCCATAGCGCTCTTAAAAGAATGTAAAAAAAAAATTTGGAGATCGCCCGTGTGGGTGAAAAAGGGCGGGAAAACAAAGCGGCATACTCTGAAATGGCAAACTGCTTCAGAGACAGCTCCTTACCGGTAGGGGAAAGGCTGTGTGAAACAGACGTCCCTGTACCAGTTTATTCCAAGATGGTACAATAACAGTTTTAAAAGGGTAATGTGAAATTCCCCAACAGAGTTTTTTGTACATTGCCAGTAAAGATTTTATGTACAACCTTCCACACAGTATGAAAACAGTCAAAAGATAACTTCTTGAACAAATTCTAAAGCATGCATTTTCTTAGTCTCTACAATGTAAGATCTATTTATTGTTGACTTTTAAGATACAGTAATTAGAAATATGGTAGCTTGATCCGCTGTGACAGCTGCCAAAAAGTTACAGTGATTTGTACAAATGAATACAATTTGGCACAGAAATACCTCTGTATGCATATTAATTATTGGTTTCCCGTGATAGGTGGGGTTTTGTTTTTGTTTTTTTTGCAACCTGTCTCCTTGGTAGATGATTTTTATAGCCTTATGGCTTGAGCAATTAAAAATAAGAAAAACACCTACTCACTTCTTTTTAAAGTCCAGTACATTGACATGGATAAATTGATTAGGCAGTCACACATGTTGTGCTTGCTCAAGTAATTATCAAATGATTTACCTGAGAATTTCTGTTATTACAATTCAATACCCAGTTACAATTGATTTCCCTTTCTGATATGGAGACTGCTAATTGCCACTCATGTTGAACTGATCTAAGCTTCCTGGTTTTGAGAGGTGGCAGCTGGATGTACAAAAGCCAACCGTGAGAGCGTGTTGGAGTATGCTTTTGTACTGTTAGAGCACCTCCTTCCCCCATGGGGCAATTCAGCCCCCAGAATCTTCCAATATGGATGGTTGTGGAAAGTGCTGTCACCTCATAGCCAACTCATGGGGATCCCATAGGGTTTGCAAGGCAAGAGACATTCAAAAATGGTTTGATATTGCCTGCCTCTGTGTAGTGATCTTGGACTTCTTTGGTGATTTTCCATCCAAGGATTTAACATTGCTGACCCTGCTTAGCTTCCAACATCTGAAGAGACTGGGCTAGCCAGGACCATCTATGTAAAAGAGGTAATGTCATAAAAATATGCATACATTTTACATAAATCTACCCTCAGGTAGATTTGTGAGCTCACCCCTTACACCAGCATTTACAACTCATCTAGTTCTACAAGAAAGAGGCAAGTAGTAAGGAAAAAGAGAAGAAATTTGCACTGTGTTGAAATTACCACCTATTTCTTATTAATACAGAATTGCCAATGGCGTGTAAGAAAGTGATTTATACTAAAAACAATACACTGTACTCCAGATGCAGCAGAGAACAATGCTTCTGCCTGAACCATGTGAAAGAGGTAATGTCACAAACACAGACTTTTCATCCCTGTACACACTATGCCTTCTCGCATAAATTTTGAGGTTACAAAACTGGCACCTTTGGGTAGAAAAGCAGTTGACAAATCACATTTAAAAAAAAAAAAAAGTTTTAAAGGCCAGTAGACTTTAGACAGGAAAAAGTAAGATTTTATCAACTCAATTCACAAGGAAAACAACCTATAAAATTCACTACCACAAGATGCAGAGTGGGCCATTAGTTTACAGATTTACAAAAAGTCTAGACAACTTCCACAAAAGAGGTATATCAACAGCTAGTAGCTTTGATGGGTAAATAAAATGTCCTCATTCAGAGGCACTGTGCCTTTGTAATCTGGTTGCTAGGAGAGCAGGAGTGGAAGAAGGCTGTTACCTGTATGCCCTGCTTGTGGATTTCCTGCTAGAGGTATCTGATTGGACTTGGTAGGCCCTGTGTTCCTATATTCTAATGTGAAATTCTTTTCTTTTCAGTAGAGTAATTAATGGTACAACATCCCTCTCTTCTATCTGTTCACCCAAAATATCCGAAAATACAGTTTCATACTCCACTAACAATACAAACGTGCTTTATGATGATCCAGATTATTGCTCCATCTAACTTATTTTAACTGCTTCTATAACAAACAAAAAAAGAAATGGAGAGAAAAGATTGGTGTAATTTCACATATAGAGGAACACAAGCTTTCCATGAGACTGGTTAAGGGACATCTGTAAATTGTCTTCCAGCCAAATGCCACAATTTCACTGAGTTGTAAATTAAACTGAATTAGCACTACCTTCCAAAAACCAAACTCCTCCCTGGCAAGGTGCTGGAAGTGGGTGTAAGGACTAAATAATAGATTCCTCTAAGCGAGAGGCTTGATGCCTGAATCACTGCAGGTAATTACATGCTAAAAAGCATGTATCTGTGAATAATGGGTACCGTCATACCTCCCTGGTTGGAAAGCAGAGAGCTGGCAAAGTGGCTCTTCCTCATCCTTGTTCATCTCTGACAGTAAATGGATGTAAGTGGCTCAATAAAGCATATAACAGGTTCCATTAAAACACCTACAGAGCCAAGTAAAAACAATTAATCCCCTGTTTCCAGCAAGACAATGTAAGGTGCTTTCTGGTAACTATGTAGTTGGGGGAATACAGGCATATCATGTAGGCTGAACAGAGAAAAGTGAGAAAATGAATAGTGTTCTCAAACCTCCAAGGAGCTAAAAACACCCTAAGCCAGTGGTATCAAACTGATTTGTTATGAGGGCCAGATCTGACATAAATGTGACTTTGTCAGGCCAAGCCATGTGTGACACACACACACACACAAAGCCAGGTACTAGAGATACAAACTGTATAAAGGACAGCCGCTGGTAACCTCTGAGCTGGTGTGTCCACACTGAAAAGCCCCATGGGCTGGGGTGGTGGTGCTAAGAAAAACCCACATGGGTAGACTGGAGAGCCAGTGGTACAGCACTAGGTAGGTGCTCCTGCACTGCATGGGGGGGGCAAACCCATCCCCCAGCCCACGTCTGCTGCCAATGCTGTGAGCCTAGACCCCAGAGTAAAAACACAAAGTGACTGGGTGTTGTAAGCTCTCCC
Organism: Gekko japonicus; assembly: GCF_001447785.1. Lineage (NCBI taxonomy): Eukaryota > Metazoa > Chordata > Lepidosauria > Squamata > Gekkonidae > Gekko > Gekko japonicus. Next base: position 146,606 of record NW_015174305.1, on the reverse strand, counting down.
CTGCTCCCAAGCCACCTTGTAAGGGAACTCGGAAGACACGTTGAATTCATCCCCTGCATGTGGAAGCGAGGGGTTGTGGCCCAGATCCAAGGCCATATGCACAGCAGGACCTAGGCCAAGCAAAGCCTGATAAGCTGGCGATGCCCATGTGGCAGTGGCCGCCCCCAGCCAAGGCTACCAGTCAATCCATGGTGGGGCAATGCTGGAGTTTCAAGCCAGAGATTGTCGGCAAGCTGTACCACCCCCATGCAGCAGCAGCTGCCTTAGGCCAAAGGCCACCAGATCATCTGATGGGGGAGTGGGCACCACTCACACAAGGCCACACCTGTGGCAAAGGCCCCAGTCTGCCCAGCAACTAGTATAACTGGAGATCACCAGCACACCTCCCCCACAAGGCAGCAGCCACCTACAGCTGAAGGGCACTAGGTGGTCCATGGGGGAGGAAGGTCCAGCTGCCGAGTTGTGTGCTCAGTGTGGCCCACCGATGTGTGGAAGAAACTGTCAAAGAATGTCCTCATGGGCCAAAGCACAGGAGGGGAGGGAGAGGGGTGGCCACCGGTGGTCGCTGTTAGGGGCAGGTCTTGGGGTGGGGCTTCTCCCTGCCAGCCAGTTGGTCGGCAGCACACAGGAGCCCTCAAAAATGGGGGATCCCTCACCCCCACCTGGGGACTGGCATCCCTAGGGCATGCAAATACAGCAGCGGTGCTGACCACCAGCAGGCCCCAGCAGAACATCATCTGCACGCCCCATATGCAAATGCCAATTCCCCCAGCCATCCAGGACAGCATTCCCTGAGCTGCAAGCCAAGTGGAGAAGCATGCAACTTCGCCTTGGAACCCTGAGCCAGCATGAATGCAGCTGAAGTGGCTCCCAACTTACCAGTGAGGCTGCCACTGAAGCTAAGAGATTCTACTTAACTGCTGCAGACAAGGTTGTTCCATCATACTAAAGCCACAATCAGAGCAGCTCCACCCACTCTGTCCCCTGAGCAGCCTCCTGATCCTTCCCTCACACCAGTTGTTTGTGGGCCAGATAAAAGCCCTAGATGGGCCAGTTCTGGCCCCTGGGCCTTATGTTTGACACCCCTGCGCCAAAACAACCAAATCAAAAAGGACACAGATTTTTTTTTTACTTACATTTTTTATCTGAATACTGAGCAAGTTCATTATGTTGGGAAAATAATCATCAAGAGGAATTATATGATACAAATATAATAAGTTCCATTTAATTTGAAATTCATTTAATGTACATTGTGCTGTATTGGAGATGTGCAAAGAGTTACAGCTGGATTCAGTTTGTTTGTCATTTTAAAAACTTGAGTTGGATTCTTTTATATTGTGCCAATGTTAGAGTATTGGATTAAGACTAGTGATCCACATGCAAATAAAGAGTCTTCTGGGTAGTATATTGAGTGATGTTAGGATAATCACTCTCTCTAGCCTAACGTACTTCAGAGGGTTCTTGTGAGGATAAATTGTAAGAGAGCTAAATGGAATTAAATAAATAAATAAAAAGCCAGGTGTATTAGGAAATCGGTACAATTATTTTGGATTGTTTTAACAGGAAAATACGTTTCTGGATTTGTGCCCCCTCTCCAACAGAAAACAGCAGCTGAGAGGGGGTGTAAGAGATCAGCAGCAAGGAAATATCAAATCAGTTTTGAATGTGAAAGAGAACTACTGATTCAGAAGAGATCTTTCAATGTCTATAATTTCATGAAAAAACACTAAATAGCTATCTCTTTTTCATTAGACTAATTGGCCCCAAGTTGCTATTAACCTGAGAGAAGGGCTTTCACATAGAAGGTCCCAGGTTCAATATTGACATCACTAGTTTAAAAAAGGAAAAGGCAGTAGGTGACGTGAAATCCCTCAGCTTAAGATCCTGGAGAGTCACTATCAACCTAAGTAGACAATGCTGACCTTGATGGAAAATGGTCTGCTTCAGTATAAGGCAGCTTCATATGGGAGAGGAAAAAGACAGCTCCTCAGATTAATGGATAAAAGAAACTGGAAGTAGGCAATCTACAAGTGGAGACCCGCAAGAAACTTGCGGGATGGTAATCTCATTCATCACACCTTTGCTTCCTCTCCTCACCCCCTACCTCTCTCACACTATTTCTCCCTTCTGCCCCCCTTTTCTTACTCCCTGTTTCTCCTCCATGCATGTGACTTCCTCTCTCTTTCTGACCTGTCATCTTTTTCTTTGTTTTTCTGCCTCCCCACTTCATCACTCTTTCTCTCTCTTTCTGCCCCACCCCATCGTTCTTTCTTTCTGCCCCCATCACTCTCCCAGCCTCCTGCCTGCTTCCTCCCCCACTCTGCAGAGCAGCAGCCGCAGTGGTGGCAGTGCTCCTAGCCACCCACCTGCTTCCTCTCCCCCCACAGCAGCAGTGGCAGCGGTCTGGGAATCACAACGGATCTCCCAGCTACAGAAATCAATTCACCTTAGGGCTGCCAGCTCCAGGTTGGGAAATTCCTGGAGATTTGGGGGTGGAGCCTTGGGACAGTGAGGCTTGGGGTGGCAAGCAGCCTCAGCAGGGTATGATGCCATAGACTCAATACTCCAAAACAGCCATTTTATCCCGGGGAACTGATCTCTGTCGTCTGGATAACAGTTGTAATTCTGGGTGATCGCCAATCCTCACCTGGAGGCTGGCAATGGTGGTTCTCATGGAGAAAATGGCTGGAAGGTAGAGTCTATGACATTACACCAGTCCAAAGTTCCTCCCCTCCTCAAATCCTACCCTCTCCAGGCTCCACCCCTCAAATGTCCAGGAATTTCCCAACCTGGAGTTGGCAACCCTATTTCCTTCCCACCCAACAGCCAACCTACTTTTATCTGCCTCTCTGTCTTCTGCTTTCCATCTCCACCCCCCAGCCTCTACCTAGGAAAATTACAGTCTTTCTCCACAATGGGGACCAAAGCATCTTTCATTATTCCCTCCTCCTCTTTATCTGCACAACAACCCTGTGACGTTGGTTAGACTGAAATATGTGACTGGTCCAAAATCACGCAGTCAGCTTCCACTGCAAGATGGGGATCTGAACCTAGGCCTTGCAGACCCTACTTTGAAGCTCTAACTGCTGCACTTCACTGGCTTTCATAGTGTGGCTGCTGCTGAACGGTAGCAAGCATCCGAGGCTGGGTGAGTCATGCAAATCAGGGGGGACTTGGCAACCCTAGACTACTGCCAGGCCTAGAGTTGCCAACCTCCAAATGGGACCTGGAGGCACCCCAGAATTACAACTGGACTCTAGACAGCAGAAGTCTGTCTCCCTGCAGAAAATGGCTGCTTTGGAGGGTGGACTCTGTGGCATTATACCCAGCTGAGGCCTCTCCCTTCCCAAACCCAGCCCTCCTTAGAGTCCACCACAAAATCTCTAGAATCCCCCAGCCTGGCACTGGCAACTCTTGTGAGGCCTGGCCCCAAGGCTCCGTTTCTCCCTCCCTCCCTGAAAGGCCAACATAGGCCTGGAAAGGGCCCTTCCCCCACCCTTTTACTGACAAAGCCAGTTAGAAGCCCCCCCCCCCCCATAATCTCTCACCATTGATGCCTGAAGCAGATCCCTGCAGAGGCCATTTCAAAAGGTTTTGGGGGGAATTCAGCCATCCCTGAAGGGATTTTTTTTTAGTTTTTGGATTTTTCTACAAACCCAGGAAGTCTACTGACTATGTAGGAAAAGCTGTTGGGGGAGAGTGAGCCCCCTGTTGGTGGAAATAAGTATCCACACACACAAAAATCATCTGGAAAATAGTATAAGGATTTCAAGCAAAACCAGTGTACACAGCCTGACTCTCACTAGACTCTCACTGGATGTAGGCAATCTATTTCAAGCAAAACCAGTGTACACAGTCTGACTCTCACTCTCCTGTTTTTTTTCCTAATCTAGCCTGGCTGACTTTCAGAATGGGAGCTAGTAGAAAAGTGCTGAGAGTATTGGAATGAAATAAGGTAAGACCAAAACCACACATTACATTTTTTGGCAAGTCAGGTTAGTGTTCCCTGGATCTGACTTGCTGTCCACAAAGTCACACAGCAACTGTTGGGAAAGGCATTTTTAAAGTTCCCAGAAGCTGGATTCTGCTCAGAAGTGCAGCAAGGGCAGAGAAGGGGATGCTGCCTTCTTCTCCTTGTCATTTTCCAAGCTAAAAGGGCCCCAGCAGGGTGTTACTTACATGTGGAGCGAGCTTTTACAGCTCCAAAGGCATGTAAATACAGCTTCCTGTTGGGGAAATTTTGGCAAGAGCTCCTCCTCCTTCCCCCTCCTGAGGACTTTAAAAATGCCTTTCCCTGCAGTTGCTATGTGACTATATGTTGGCAAGGGCTTTCATGACCGGAGTTCATTAGTTGTTGTAGATTGTCTGGGTGGTATGACCGTGGTGTTGACATTGTAGTGCCTGATGTTTTGCCAGCAGCTGTGACTTTGAGATAGGCTATGGTCAAACAGGACAAAGTGTCTTATTCCAGGACATTGAAATGCTGGACAGCACATCCAATTACCATGTCAGTTTACACAGGGAAGCCATTGAAATTCATAAACACAATTTCAACAGGAAAGAAGAGAGTTTAAAAATAAATAGGGCATGGTTTCCTATCCTGAAAAACACAAAATGCTCTACATCTTACAATAGCACTACAGGTAAGATTAGAATTTCAACAGCCAATCCATATGCAAAAGAACCTCCTCAGGAAAGCTCCTCCATTAGCATGTCACAGCCTAGGAAACTTCTACAAGATAATGACTCAGCCCTACCCCACCTTCATGAGTAGAGATAAATTACCTGCATGACATTTTTCTTCTCACAATGACACAGAGAGTACTCCATCCTTCTGTGTTATATTTCTGAGGATGCCAGTCACAGCTGCTGGCGAAATGTCAAGTACTACAATGCTAAGACCACAGCCTTACAGCCTGGAAAATCTACAACAACTAATGCTGTGTGACTGTTGTGAAAGCAAATCAGGTCAGGGGAACCCCAACCAATGCTCCCTCTAAGCTGTGCAGTCTTGTGAGCAAAAATTCTACCTTGTGAGCTACTGACATTAAAGTTGTGAGCGAGCAATTTGGCTGCTGCATAAATTAGTTTGCTCTGGAGCCATCCTTCCTGAGCAAAGACAAAGATGTGTGAGCTGGAGGCTAAAAAACTGTGAGCTAGCTCACACTAACTCAGCTTAGAGGGAACACTGAGTCCCCACCCCAACTCGTCAAAAAATGTAACATGTAGTTTGGGCCCTTAGCGGTGGGGAAGGCCTCTGCCACTCTCTGGCTGCGCTCACACGTACCAGATAATGCGGGGGGGGAGGGGAGGCTATTCGCGCTGTTGCAAATTTGACGCACCAATACAGCGATCAGACGCGGTGGCAGTGAACCTGGGTTTTTTTTCTGTTGGCGCGTTTCAGTGCGCTTCAACAAGGAGGCAGTAGGAGTATGTTGGAGTGATCAGATGGAGTCAGTCCATCTGCGGCCCGTTGCAAACGATTTTCTACTGGACTTTCCGAGGTACTTTTTTACTCCGCGGCTTCGGCCAGGCGGTATAGGTTGGGGGTGGGTGCACGATGCTTGCCAGATTGGCCAGGTGATCGCACCTGTTAAATCCGATCGGCATTCGTCCCTGTCACATGGCTAATTGTGCGTGTGATCGGAGCCTCTATGTTTTTGTTTACAGATCCTGATCTCCTATTTGAGAATCCCAGGAAAGGCTAAAAAAGCTCACTAACATGTCGTGTTATGCCTTCCATGCTTGTAACACCGGACAGTTCCACGTGTCCCCCTGGCCATAGGCGTAATCTTCGTGGGGGCGGCGGGGCTTCAGCCCCCGCCGAAATTTTCAGGAAGGTGCTCAGCCTCCCCCGGGAGCCACCCTTGCTCCTAGCACAGCAATGCCTCTGGCCCAGCCCCAGCCCCCCCCGGGAAATGGGAAAGTCTACACCCTTGCCCCTGGCAAGTAACACTTCTATTTGTCTTTACAACTGGAAAAGTTTCTCCTCTTTACCTAATATTTGACAAGGGCTTTCAGTGAGCGGTAGAGTTTATGAGAATTTCATCTAAATTGGATGGAAATTTTTTAAAAGTTACCATGTACCTGTATACATTTCCCACTGGGACACGCACACACAAAAAAAACAGCAATAAACCAGATTAATAAAAACCAAGTGGAGAAGAAATTTTAAAAATGCATACCTGTTATATAGCATAATCCAACCTACTCCTCTTCCATTCATTGTGATCTTTTAGTATAACTGGAGAAACTCTAACTACTTTTAACATGGACAAAATCTTGGCAATTTTGCAGGTAGAATTCTTTATGGAGGCTTTTAAATGGGGAAATCAGTGTCCCTAGTTTACTTACATACTTCATTGCCTCTCATTCGGGCTGTTGGAAGATGATTAGCAGTAGAAATGTTAATACCTTGTTTGCAAATGGAACTACTAGGCTTAGTTTATGATTATTCTGTTCAAGCTTGTTCTAATATTTGTATGAGAGAATAAACAAAATATATTGCTGCATATTTCATGATGGATTTAAAAAAAGTTTCAGCTTCACTCCCCAAACCCAAGTGTGGGACAACTTACTGGTGCTGCAGAAGATATTTTTTGCCCTTATTTATTTAGAAATTAATTTCACCTTGCAAAATAAATGCAACTTGCTATTCCCATCACCCATGACCTAGACATGCAGTAAATAGTCTTCTGCAGAAATATTTCTAACACAATCAAGTATACTTTGCAACACTTCATTTGTTACTGAGAAGAGCAGCACAGGTCATGAGAATGGCATAAGACTGTGAAAGCAATATGGACACCTTCATCATCCCCCTGTCTGCTCTTCAGCTTCATTAAATCTTAAGAATGATGTGGGATGTATTCCCCAGTATTTGTATAATTTGGATAGCCCTAGCCATCGAAGAGCTTTTTCCCTTGCTCAAGTAAATGCCTTCCCATCAAAACTACTGTATGGTAGGTTTCATAATATTCCTAAGTACGAACGGAGATGTGACTGTGGTTCAAGCTCTCTTGATTCAATTGATCACATACTGCTAGACTGTTCGTTGCATGTATCTGCTAGGGAAAAATGGTTAAACTCTTGGTTGCATGGTAAATATCACCTTTCTAATGAAAGAAAATGTCAAATTCTATTGAATGATACAACAGCAGATATTACAGTGGCAGTGGCTAATTTTTTAGTCGATGTGATAAGAGTGAAAAATTTGGGAAACTCCGTTTCATGATTTTATAATTATTTCAGTTTTTTAGTTGACTGTGTCATCTTCTGTTTCTGAATTTAATGCTGTATATGCTATTAAAGGTTTATTGATTGATTGATTGATTGACACCTTCATCAAAGCAGAGAGCCAAACAGAACAAAGCCTGAAGTATGCACCTAATGATTAACCGATGTTCATATCTAGTTGATTTTGCACCAGTTAAGAATACTCTGTGCACTTTGATGATGTGAGCTTTGTAAATAACATGCTTGAAAATTGTAGTTCTCACAGAGCCTTTCCACTGCAAAACTGCAAATGCAAGAGTTTTCCTGTTAGGCCCACAAAGACTTGCCACATCAAAATGGCCAAGTGACTGATCTAGAGTAAAACAAATGGAGTGACTTACTAGTATTTGAAAATTTGAAAGTGATAGAATAAGTGGTTCATTCATACTTATTATTTGATTTTAATCATTTGAGCTATCTGTTGATAACCTATAAATGAAAGTGTGAACTGACGTCATTAAATAAAATTATTATGAAAAGGTACAAATTTTGTATCTGTGGTGTTAGCTCATTCCCATATGCAGATTATTCACGAATATGAATAACAAAGGTTTGTGCCCAGTGTGCCCTACTGTGGGGAGACACATGAAGTCCCACATCAAGCATTATAAAGGAGGTACTCATGCTTCTGCTGTAGCTTGCAACACAAACCATGATTCAAATTCAAGTTGGGAAGTGTGGGAATAGATTTGCAAGTGTGTGAAGGTAAGCTGTTCATCTGAGCCAGATGTGCTGGACTGTTGGCTATAAATGTCCATCTGTTGTGTTTGAATTACATTGGAGTAATTATAAAACACTTAACCTCTTACTACTCTAAACAGCTTCTAGATGCACAGAATGACATTTCTTACAGTGGATTATATTTCCTGTGTGGCAGCTTTGTTCTTCCCATTATGGACTATGCCAGTACCCCCCCCATTGTCTAAGGCTTGTTTGGTGCCAGTCCAGGCTCAAGCTTTTTCATTGGCTGTCCCATGCCTCTGGTCTGGAGCAGTGTCTCAGGAGAGGTCAAGGGACTCCTGCCCTCCTGGCTTTTGATGAGGCTGTAATGCAGAGTTGTTCCAAAAAGCCTTGGGGCACCCTGAGCCTGGACAAAGGGGAAACACTCTGCTGGTGGACATATAAAGTGTTTTTAGATTGGTTCTTAATGTGTTTGCACCTGTTGCTTTGTTATTTGTTTTATCAAATTGTTTTTATACTCTTGCTGCCCACCTTGGGTCCTGAGATGACAGGTGGGTATATCAATATTTTAAATGAATTAATGAGCAGAAGTAAATTGCAGTGAGTTCAGTAATGCTGCAATATGCTCCATGTTCAGCTCAAGACGGTTCTAGTTCTAGCCTGTGCTAGATGAGAAAAAAGCCAGCAGGGAAGCACACAATATGTCTGCCTAATAAAACAGATGTTGTCCCCTCCCCCACATTGTATTTGCTACAGAACTTGGTAGCTATAAGAAATGGGACATGCTCCATAGTATGCCTAGTTTGCAGCATGAGTTATGCCATGATGGGCAACCTGCCATCTGTATTGGCTCTCCCCAGCTCTCACATGCTGTCACAGCAGGAGAAAACGGGGGAATAATTTTGCACAGTCACCACACCTACACAACTTTAGAATCCCCCCCCATTTATATGAGCTTTACCTGGGGGCGAAGGGGGGGGAATGAAAGGGGGCAGTGACACCACTTCCAGATGATCACTCAGAAGTAACTTTGATGTGTCAGCAACAGTCTCCCTCCCCTCCCCACGCTGTGCCCCCAAAGATCCCTGTGGTTACCAGGCAACCTGAGCTGGCTTTGAGAGACTGGAGTTAAACTGGCAGGGGAGAAGAGGATAGCTTTGAGAGTATAATCTTGTTTAGATTCTGTGGGGTTGTTCTTGATGAGTAATATGCTATCTCATTAGCATTTTACAGTGTGTGGGTATGTATGTATGTAAACATGTACATATGTGCACTCCCCCCACACACACACATTGGTATTTCAGGATAATTGGGTATAAAAGCCAATTAAATGAACAGATAAGGTCCTTACTGGTTCTCAGACATTCCTTAATTCATCTTCATCAGCCTTCAGTTCCTTGCTTTAATAGCATCACCGCAATATATTTATCTGCTACTTGGAAACAACTGTAAAGTTCTGTTTTATGATGCACCATATCCACTGTATTAGATTTGTAGCATTGTTCTTGTTTAGCAAGCAATCCACTTGGGACTGTATATTTTGATTTGTGTGAACAATCCCATACACTAATCTTCCTAATATCTTTTACATTTATTTGGATCATAGATCAAATTCTCACCCAGTCTTGAATTGTTCCCAGGTCTCAGCTACTGTCCTTTGAGTCCACTTCCCCCCCTAATGAATATTTATTTTAGATTGGTTTTAGTTCTGTTTTAGAAACACTGTATGTTCTGTTATTCTGTAAACATTAATTTGATGTGAAATATCCATGATGACAAGTGTTAACAGAACTTCATCACTGAGTGTATCTGATTTATTTTGCTAGGTCATGCATCTGTTTTGAAGACATACCATCCTCTAAAACTTTGCACCTTTTCTTTGCTCTGCTAAGTGGTAATGCCTGAAAAACATGCCTATTACCAATATGATGATAATCCATTACTGAGAAGGATGAAATGACCAGAAAATGTTGGCCAATCATCTCATTCAATATAAGACAGCTTTTTGTGTCTCGAAATAGAATAAACCTAGAGAAACTGTATTTTATGTACTGACTGTGAGCTGCCATGAGCCTGCATTGCGAGGAGGGCGGGGTATAAATGTGACTAATAAAATAATAAAAATAACATAAATAATAAGAAGAGACTTTGGGGCAGCCCCATAGCCAGAAATCTTGGGTTGGTGGAGCATGGGGAAATTTTGTGGGACAGCAGGGGAGGAGGGGGGGGGGCTTCATGCCTTCCCTGAAATCCGAGTGGCAATTTCACCACTTGGAGATCAGGCGCAGGCAGCCCCCGCTAGAAAAGCAGTATTTAATTGCCACTTGGAGTTCAGGAAAAGATTACAGATAGTAGATGCCCCTCTCCCTCGCCTCCTGCACGATTCAAAGGGCCCTCCAGCTGATTAGCGAGCCACATGCTCCTGCCAATCTGCTGGAGGGCCCTTTTAAGGTCACAAAAGGGGGGAGGGGGAGGGGAAGTTCTGGGGTAGGCCTCACATTTGAGGGGGCAGAGCCCCAAAATGCCCCACTGTATCTACAGGCCTGCTTTGGGGCGATGGATATATTTTAAGGAAATGTCTCAGCTTGTTTGTCCTGACCCAAATGGGCCAAGGCTAGCCCAAGCTCATCAGATCTTGGAAGTTAAGTATGGTCAGCCCTGGTTAGTACTTGGATGGGAGACCATCAAGAAAGGTCAGGGTTGCTATGCAGATGCAGGCAATGGCAAACCAGCCCTGTTTGTCTCTTGCCTTGAAAACTCCATGAGGTAGCTATAAGTTGGCTGTGACTTGACTGCACTTTCCACCACCACCACTCAGCGTGTTGATGTCATGTAAGGTAATCCAGCCAATGCAACTTCCTTGATCTTGATGGGAAAGGTTACATGCTTAAATGACTGTTCATGAAACCCAAGTGAGTTGGCTGAACCAACCTATAGGCTTCTTCCAAAATACTCAGGCCCTCTCAGAAGTTCAGAGAAGCCCCGTCTACTTCTAGCCTTCAGGGTCTCTAACCATATTTTTAAAAGAAACATAATGGCTGAATTCAGACTGGCAGTTTGGCACAATATAGGCACGTTTCACAAACGGATTAAAGGGACAGGTTCACACAGCCACAGCTGTCAGGCGTTCCCCAGCTGTACTCAACCTGTCCTATGAAGATTCCCTACCAAGTTTTAAAAGTACCAGGTGAAAGCTGTAGCAAACCCTGAAAAGCACGTTGATCCCACTTTCCTGAAGTGCGCACGCTAAAAGCCACAAACAAACCATGCACATATGCGCATGTCGCCGGAGTGGGGGGAAAAAGCCACTTACAGCCATGCCACCACCAGGGGTGGGCCAACAGTGCAAATGCTCCCTTGCGCCTCCTCCCCAGTATGCTCCCGCATCAGTAGGTGCAGTGCAACCGGGAATCCCCAGCACAACTTGGTCCAGGTCTTTTTGCCCCGCCTCCCTTGCGCTTCATACTGCCAGCCTGTCCTCAGCCAATGTGCATAACAAGAAGTTGCAAAACTTATCAAGTGCCAAAATATTAACATGCGTCTAAATCTGTGGATTCCTTTTGGTGTGAAGTCCAGGTCAAATACCCATCACCCCCAGACTGGTTGTGGCTATACTTCATCCCATAAGAGAAAACATATCCAACACATTTTCATACAATGAGAGCGCTAGCTATCCACTAACTAGATTCTGGACTCAAAATCTAGACAGAGATATTCTCATATACAATCAGCTGTACTCTGAACCTGGTGAATGGTCCAACCTGAATAATTGTTCAGGTATAGGACTTCATTTCAAATTATGTTTGCCCTATACTAGAAAATGGCAGCTTATGAAATTCCCTGTGTGAACTAAATTTTTGTTAATCAGGAATTAGTTTTTGAAAAACCTTGGAGTTAGTAAGATTTTCCAGGATCCATTTGAGGGAAGAGATGGAGACCTCAGTGCATCATCATTGGTACATTCTGGTCTCTCCCATACAGGGTTGAGAAAAACCTGGAGAAAGGAAAAAGTCCTGCCCCCTTAATAGAGGCTTAATAGGATGTTATTCACCTCCATGCTATGAAAAGCTTCCCCTTAATCCTCACTGCCACACTTTCCTTCATCAGAGACAGTGCTTAATTGGTACTCCTACCTGGAAATCATAACCTCTGACTTTTGGAGACCAGATGTCTATTTAGAGGCCTAATTTTGTATAGCATTTTGATTGAACATTGCACAAATGAATGTTTTTGGGTACTTTTGTCTAGGGGTGCCAGTCCCCAAGAGGGGGCAGAGGATACCCTGAGATTTGAGGCTCCCCTCAGATGACAGCAAGTTGGCCAGTGGGGGGAAACCCCACATCCAACAGTCATCCACACACCCACTTGAAAAGAGTGGGCACTGTGCACCCTTGCCCCACAAGCCACAAATTCATGGCTTGCAGGGCAGGCACACACAGCACCCACTCTTTTCAAGAGTGCTGCCTGCTCCTGCCCTGCAAGTGGTGAATTTGCAGTCCACAGGACAGGCATGCATGGTGCCAATTTTCCCTCCAATCATTTAAAGGGATGGCTCCCTTTAAATGGTTGAGGAAAAGTGGGAGGTGTGTACGCATGGTGCTACATCCCCAACGCAATGATGTCACTCTGCATGATGTTATTGTGTTGGGGAAGGCTTCTCCCCCTTCCAGAATGCCTCCCAAGTCCTCCCACTGGGTAGAAGATGGTATCTGATAACCCTACCATTATCACACCTGAATAGATGTAAGCTGTTTTCCCTAGAGGAAGACTGTTCAAAACACATCAAGCTACAATATGACATCAATATATGTAATTGGGGCTCAACATGGCCCCATCTGTGGATATTTAAATCCAGAGACTGCATCCATGAAAATAAGATGGGAGAGCCAGTTTGGTGTAGTGGTTAAGAATGCGGAGTTTGATTCCCCACTCATCCACATGCAGCTGCTGGTGTGACCTTGGATCAGTTACAAATTCTTTTAGAGCTGTTCTCTCAAGAGCAGTCCTCAGCCTCATCTACCTCACAGAGTGTCTGTTTTGGGGAAGGTAAGGGGACGGGGTAGAGATTGTAAGCTGCTCTAAGACTCCACATAGTGAAGGGAGGGATATACATCCAATCTCCTCCTCCTCCTCCTCCTCCTCCTTCTTTCTACCCCCCTGAAAAAAGCCACAGGTTTGTCAAAAAATCTTTAATAGGGGGGTTTAACCTCCACCCCAGTAATAGTAGCAACATCTGTATCTTTAAGAAACATTGTGGCTGCTATGAGCTGACACAATAGCATTCTCAGCGTTCAAGCCTTGGTTTTCATCAGTAAAAGGAAGGGGGAGGGAGTAGGGCCCTGTCCAGGGCTGTTTTGGCCTTCAAGAGAGAGGACTCAGCAGGGCAAGGCCCACCACTGACAACTGAGTGACTTGCTACCATATGACTTGCATGACTCACCAAGGCCCAGCTGCTTGCTACCCGCTCACCAACAGCTTCCTTACGAAAGCCAGTGTGGTGTCATAATTAGATTTTCAGACTAGGATCCGGGAGAGCGAAGGTTCAGATCCCCACTCTGCTATGAAACCACATTGGGTGACCTTGGGCCATTCACGCATTCTCAGTCTAACCTACTTTTCTGAGGATAAAATGGAGAAGAGGAGAATGATGCAAAAAGCTTTGCATCCCCATTGTGGGAAAAGATGTTGTACAAATGAAATAAATAACAAATATAGCTGAAGGGGGGGTTGGTGGATGGGAAGGAGAAAAGGAAGCAGGGAAAGGTATGGGGATTGTCAGGAAGAAGAAAAAAGGAAATAATGTAGGGTGGGGGATACAAGTCCTTGCAGGTTCCTCACTGAGCAGCTGGTCCCAGCCCAGTAGCTGGCATTGTACTCAGTCAGAAGCTGCCAGGGGAAGGGAAGGAGGGAAAGCTGAAGGAGGGCAGCAGGGAGATAAAGATAAATTGGCTGTTAGATGGGAAGAAGAGGAAGAATCAGGGGAAAAAAGCTACAGTGGCTTTCAAGGAACATAAGAGAAGCCAATGTTGGATCAGGCCAATGGCCCATCCAGTCCAACACTCTGTCACACAGTGGCCAAAAATACCAGGTGCCATCAGGAGGTTCACCAGTGTGGCCAGGGCACTAGAAGCCCTCCCACTGTTGCCCCTCCAGCACCAAGAATAGAATGCATCACTTGCCCCAGCCTGAGAGTTCCTATCTACACCTTGTGGCTAATAGCCACTGATGGACCTCTGCTCCATATGCTTATCTAAGGGAAGGGAAAGAGGAAATTATGGAGGGGGGAAATGAGCTGACTTTTGCAACTCCTTAAAGGTCCCTTCTTGTGACATTACTATACATTGCCATTTCTGAGCACTATACTGGCTTTGTCTGTCCTTTTCTCTTATTTTTTATACTTCTTTTCCTTTTCTTCATCTTATATTTTAGGCAACAGGATTTTCCACCCCTATTCTTATTCATGGCATCCATTAGTTTTTATGTCTTATAATATAATTGACTGTCATCTATATACAAAAATGGCTCAATTCATCTGATATTTATTTTAAGTGGGGTCTTTGGACATACAACTATCCAAAAATGGTTACGAGAAACATAGCGGCAGCAGAATGGCAGGTAGGGAAATTGATTTTGGCAGCTCAGCCTTTCTAATTACTCAAAGCAGGTTCCACATAACATCACCTTCCAAAGCAGCTGTACTTTAATCTACAAAGAGGAAAATTCAATCAGATGTAATAGCATCACTTCCTTTTTTTACTTCCTTTGCTTTGTTAACATTGCCATTGGATCTGGAGGTTTCAGTGTTTTAACAATGTTTCCTCCTCATTTTAGTGCCAAGATATTTTTCTATGAACATGGATTATTTGGAGATCATGGGCTCCCACAGATGTTCGTGGAATATTTTTGGAGGAGGAGCTTTTGTTCATCAGTGTAGCACCTGTTTTCCGTGCAGAAAAGACCTACATTCAGTCCAAGACATTTCCCATTGAAGAATATTGTGGAAAAGGCTTTTCTGTTCCTGAGTACTAACCTCCAGGTGAGGTCATCTTCATTCTACAGAGATCAGCTATCTTGGAGAAAATGAAGAAGAAAAAGAGTTGGATTTATATCCCACCCTTCACTCGGAGTCTCAGAACAGTTTACAATCTCCTTCCCTTCCTTTACCCACAACAGACACCCTGTGAGGTAGGTGGGGCTGAGAGAGCCCTGAGAGAACTGTGACTGACCCAAGGCCATCCAGCAGGCTGCATGTGAAGGAGTGGGGAATTAAACCCGGTTCTCCAGAATAGAGTCCACTGCTCTTAACTGCTTAATCACTGCCACAGGAGGTGGCGGTGGCTACAAGCATGGACGGCTTCAAGAGGGAATTAGATAAGCACAAGGGGTGGACCCGTGATACTCACGGGGGGGGAGGCAGAGGAGGAAGCAGGAGGAGGAGGTAAGTCCCCCTCCATCCTGCCGGTTCCCCTGTGTCCTCCCCCCCCCTTTGATCTCCCCCCCATTGCCTCTCCCCCGGCTCCTCGCTACTCTTCCCTCCCCCAACCCGGCACTGAAGTGTGGAGCAAACGGGAAGCCGCTCGTCCCTTGCTGTTTCCCCCCTCCCAACCGGCACTGAAGCGAGGGGCGAGCGGCAAG
>NW_015174305.1:109124-130968 GCF_001447785.1 Gekko japonicus | reverse complement strand
ACCCGGCACAAGTGAGGGGCGAGCAGCAAGCCGCTCGGCCCTCGCTATCCCCCCCCCAACCCGGCACTGAAGCAACGGGCGAGCGGCAAGCCGCTCAGCCCTCGCTGTTTCCCCCCTAATAAAATTCTACTACCCACCATCCTTCCTGCCTAACAGCTCTGCTCAGCAAACAATTGATCGCATTTGAACATGATAAGCTTGACTATCAGATACATTCATGGCAAAATTCACAGCATCCCTAATTATGAACTCATACACAAAGACTGCAAGAATTTACAAACTCAGACCTAGTGCTTTTAAGCAAGTATTTGAAGAAGGATAAAAGGCTATAGGGCTTGGGTTTTCATAAATAAGTTGAGTCATTCTGCCTTCAAATGTATTTATTTTGGAATCTATTCATAGTCTGTTAACATCTTTGCACATAGACAACATCACCCAGAGTCTGTCAAAGAGTCTGCCAAAGTATAGAGATCCTGCATGTATGGGGTGATTATTTTCAGTGCGATCTAGTAGGTAAAGTGTTAGACTAGGATCTGGGAGAATCAATGGTTAGTGACAGAACATTTCAAGCTGAAGCCAACAAGTCCTAACAGGAGTCTTTTATTATACAAAACAAGGACCAAAACACCTCTGTCAGTGATGCTAACAATAAAGATATGGACTCCTGTAGATCTACGGGGGGGGGGGAGAACTTTTAATGTATTATATTGGTGCCTTTAAAAGGGACTTCAGATGAATTTATAAAAATTGTATAACCCCCATAAATGACTCTGAAATTAATATCTTAATAGTGGAAGACAGTTTTTTCTTGAAGGCTGTTTAATTACGTTTTAACTTCAAAAGTACATTGATTTGCTGGGTTTTGTGGGGCGGCAAATGGTTGCTATGCCATTGGGAAATAATGGCCAGTAGAAAAATCTAGAAGTTATTGTTACTGGTGTTATTTGTAATTTGTTGCTGTTGTTGTCTTTATGGTTCTCTCCTCTCTGTGCGGTCTGTGAAAGAGGATTGTGATATTTTATCAAGAATTTTAGCTGCCCTTGCCCCCTTGTCAGTACTTCTTAACCCATGGTAGTCCATTTTTGTTTGGTTGTTCCCTGGAAGCCAGATTTTAAAGGATAGAGACAGTTAACTGCATCCTGCACTTAGTATTTGGTTGTCATTGTGTTTGTGAAGTTCAGTCAAGTCTTTCCATCCAGCTGTTTCTTTGTTTCATTAGTCTAGATACGAAGAGCAATTTTAAATAGTTATGATGACTGCACTGCTAGAGCCTTTGTTGATGTGTTTAAGTGCCTGTTTATATGTTTTTCCACATGCTGCCAACGAACTATGTATTTTTATGAGCCACTTTTTTGATATTGGTGGTATTGTGCTTGAGAAGACATTAAATAAAATCTATTTTTTAAAAATTCTTCCTCTTCTATGTAGATATGTGAGTGACAAATTCTCAGCCTCACTTACCTCACAGGATTGTTGTGAGGAGAAAATGGGGAGTGAAACATGGTGTACATCATCCTAAATTCCGTGGAAGAAAAGTGGGTTAAGCCCACAATGGATTTTATTTCTGTAGAAAGAGAAAATAGAGGTATACAAAAGGATGTTCATAAATCTCTGCTGCTTCCACTGAAATGAAAATGACTCATCTTTGCAACACCTCCATTCACTAACCTTTGGGACAATGAAGTTTCCTCCACCATCAGTTCCACCATTTTGATGGCTCTGCTGCTAGTAAACAAGTATTTGTAATACAATTACATTATTTTTGTATCGAAGAGGCATTGTCTACCAATGATTTACCTGGGCTGTGACTGATGTGAATGCTGAATTGCTATATGTCCTTATTACAGCAATAAAGGTATACAACATGATAATACGCAGTTGCAATGCTGATGTCCATGACACCTAAGCATTAATTAATATATATGACATTCTCTGCATTAGAGTTTGTGATGAAGGGACACTTTGTGTCTTATTCAGGAAACAATATGAAAATGTGCACCAGCCAGGAATCTAAGTATGTGGTTGAATGTGTAACCAGTTCCTGCAGACGTTGACATAGATGTTAGCATAAATACAGTGTTAATGCTACTCTGCGCAGCACTACTTTTGTCTGGGGATGATGAGGACAATGATTTACATTGCCCTGTAATTGCAGCACACTTTATTAACTTGCAAAGCAGTAGCTGCCAGCACATCAGCCTTGGCAAAGCTTGCTTCTGACAGTGTAGTCAATTTGCAGTGAAAAAAGAAATAAGGAGACATCATGGGTGGTCAGTTTCCAGCTTCTCACCTGTAATCATAGCAGGTTGTTAAACCTCTGAAAGTTTGGGATACTAGTTATGGATCTGAAACATGAACCTCTGCTTTTAAATAAGATACTAAATCCCATAGGTCAGTTCAAGTTAAAAGGAAACCATATTGTTTGTATCTCACAAAGACACCTTCTCAGACCAAGCCATATACTTTCCTGCAGCAGTAGTAAACACAGCTTTCCTGTGATCCAGTCAAAAGTTAGGCAATGTTGGGAAGAAAACACATAATTCACTACATAGTTCCAGAGGTTACTACAGGAATGCATAAAAATGCATTTTTCTTTGGAAATTTGGACTGAACAAAACCTTCATCTTCAGTTTTAAAAGGGTCCCCCCCTTTCTTGCCAGAGAACAGGCAGGAGAGGAGAATGCCGTTACTCATAAGCTTCCCCTCCACCACTATTAAGAAATGATAATAGCTCTCTAGTGGGAGACAATGAGATGGTCAGGCTCCCCCCTCCAGCTGTAAAGGTGACAGCTAGCAGGAAACAGAATTTTGAGGGTTGAAAATCCTAGAAAAGCCTTCTCCTAAAGGTTTCAGAAAAAGCATCTTCTTTGACTTAAACTGACCTGCCCAGGGCATGAGCAAAGAGAGACGATGAGATTCCTTGGCACAGAGAAGACAGTCTCTTGGATGCTAATTCCATCTAGGAGGGAAGAGGTCTTCTACCTGAGTTGCTGCCGAAGGTGGCGATTGTCATGTTGAAAACTACAGGCTTGAACAAGGACTCCAAAGTAATCGAAACCTTTTAGAACCACTGTAACTTTTAAGTGAAGGAGCCTGCCTTAGATCAACATCAGCTAGGGCATGCAGAGAGGGAGGGACAGAGGAAGCAGTGGTGAGCGGTAGGGAGCGGTGGTGCAGGCAGTTAAACGCCTGCGTTAACAACTAAGAGCAGCCTCTATGGCGGTTCGAATACCACCGTGGCCGGAGTGAGCTCCCGGCCTTTATCCCAGCTCCCGCCAACCCAGCGGGTCGAAAGCCAATTAACAACAACAACTATGGCGAGTAGGCGAATGGGTACCTGCCCTTAGATGGGCAGGGGGCACCCACCTCTGACGACAAAAGAGGTATGGTGGTTGTGCAGACGGCGGTGTGATGTGGAGAACGATGGCGGAGCAGAGAGTGATGGCGGCAGATCGGCAGCGGCGGCAGAGGCGTGTTGGCAGAGCTTGGCGGCGGTACGAAGCAGAGCGATCCCTGGCGGCCAAGGAAGACATCGAAGCACCGAGCGGCGACGGCAGCAGCAGTAGGACCCTGGAGGCGCTCGACGAATGACGCGGAGGCAAAAGGCAGGGCCTGATGGACATAGCCGGCCGGAGCGTCAGGTAAAGGGACACCACGCCAGCAGCCGAGGATAGCCGAGGAACATCAAAAAAGCCGAGCCGAGCCAGAAGAAGAAACAGAAGGAAGAGCATATTCCACCAGGGTGCCGGTAGGAAGTCCCACCCCAATTTCAGATGTGGCCCTAGATAGGAACAGCAAAGTTCTTAGAACAACATGTGAACTGCCCAGAGACCCCTGCGGGGATTAGGGCGGTATAGTAAATCTAGAGTTAAATAAATAAATAAATAAATAAATAAATAGGAATTGCATGTTTACACTTTTCTTCAAGATTCATTGCTCAGTCTATTGCTGTGATGACAGTATGTGTCTGGGCATTTTCTTTTTAATAAATGTTGTATAACTTTTAATGCTGGCAGCTGTACCACATAGATTTCCACCTTTTGAACATGCTGTTTAAAAAGCAGCACCAGGAGGAGAGGGGCAGTCAATTGGCAAGTTGTTACTTACCCAATGGTGCTTAAGTGCATTAAGCTGTCCCTGGAATAACCAGATGCTGGGTAGGGGGAGACACAGGCATGAGGAAAGGCCTTAAAATGACAGTGCATCGAGGGGGAGCTGAGAGCCCTGGTGGTGGCAATGACTGAGCTGAGAGAGAGAAAAGCCCCCCTCCCATTGATTGGGAAAGCTGGGTGGTAAGCACATGCCAGCCAGAGACCTTGGGTGGTTCCTGGTGCCCAGATGCTATGGGGGGCAAGGCAGAACAGGGCCTGCAGGTCAGAGGACCTGTTCTGCCATAAGGATAATAGGACTGGACCATGCACAAGCAACCACCATGTTGCTCCATTTTTGTCAAATCAATGTCGTTTCTGTATGGTATACAACTTTTAGTCTACAGCTCCCCTGCCCCAATTTAAAGTAACTATACTATAAACAGTAGGGCTGCATCCAACATCATAAGTTTTGTTCATGCCTATCTCAGATTTTTAAAAACTCAAAACATAGAATGAAAAAATGTGCTGCTCGGTCCCTGAATTCTCAGACATGTCTAGCCTTCAAATGCACACACAGCCTTTAAAACCAAATAAACCCAGGTTCAAATCCCCACTCTGCCATGGAAGCTTGCTGGGAGACCCTGTGCTAGTCACATACCCTCAGCCTAATCTACCTCACAGGGTTGTCATGAGGATAAAATAGAGACAAGGACAATGATGTAAGTCACTTTGGATCCTTGTTGGGGAGAAAAGTGGGATATCAATCAATCAATCAATCAATACTTTTGGGAATTACTGCCCATTGTCAATTTAGTGACAGGTTTCCTACTCAGTAAAGTGTCACAGACCAAGAAACCCCTTACACTCACATAAATGTATGGAGAATGGTTAATCTGATCTCTATGAAATATGGAAGTTGAAAAAAAATTCAATACATTTCACAATCTGGAGTGTGTAAGGAATCACAAAGGGACAGGAAATAAACAGTTATAAGATTTCTGCTCCCCCTATGACATTAACAGGTGCTCTTTGGGGCTAGATTGACTAACTCTAAAACTTAAGCAGTTTAGCTTTATCACATTTCCCCTTCAGTGCTGTTTACTGAGAAGATCAGAAAACTGATCTTGTAGCCCATAGACTAAGTAGCATAGTTCAGAGAGGAGAGTATTCTCCCCCCCCCCATGCTTTATGAGAGTTTTAGAGGTGGAAACATGTAGGTGAATAAGTAGGTAGGTGAATGAGTGTGACATGCCCCACTGACAATACTGTACGGCCTTGGGAGCTTAAACAAAAGAATAAGAATATAAAAGTAGCCATTCCGCTAGACCATATGGTCCAGTGTTCTATCCAAAAGTAGCCTGTCAGACAGAACAATGAAGTCCAGAACAATGAGGCCCTGTAGACAACAACCTTCCTCTACAGGCTGCTCCTCAGATACAACAATTGGAGAGTTCTCCCTCAGACAATTTGACAATTCTCCTTTTGAACTTGGAGGTCTTTTATGATTATCATTCCAACAGCCAACAATAGACCATCCTTGATCATTCTGTCTGCTCTTTTAAATCCATCTAAGCTGATAGTCGTCTCAAGTGGCAGTGAAACAATTCCCTCTGATCCCAATTTTGTTTTGTTTGACGCTCAACTACTGTCTGTATTTTGTGCCTCTAGGAGGGCAGCGAACATAATCCTTAACTTACAAAGCAATATTTTTTATGCATGGCTGAGGAATATCCCCTAAGTATACAGAAACTCTTACCTTGTCTGTCAGGCTGTACTGCTTGGTACTCAGTGGTAGAACAATGTATTAGAGAGAACATGAACATTAGTTGAATAGTTCTCCTGGACCTCTTAGGGGCTTTTGATAGCATCAATCATGATATCCTTCTGAGCTGCTTTTCACCATTGGGACTGGGAGGCACCATTCTGTGTGAGTTTCAGTCCTAGCTTAAAGTTGGTTTCAGAGTATGATGCTGGGGGACAGCTGCTAAGCCCACTGGCTTCTGTCTCCCTCTATCAGTGTCTCCTGCGAATGGGTGAAGACATTTCTTATTCATTTGGTATTCTGATCTGGGAACAGGTACATCTGTTCTGGATGGAGTGGCAGGTTCATAGTTCGGGAGTGCTGCTGGACTTGGGTCTTCTGTTGGATAAACAGGTGGCAGTGGATGCCAGGGTGACTTTTACCAGTTTCAGCTGGTGAGCCAGCTGAGGCCATTCCTGGACTGGAATGGTCTTGTTGCTACTGTAGTGCATGCCCTGGTAAAATATAGATTAGATTTCTACAATGCACTCTACATGAGGCTGCCCTTGAAGTTTGTCTGGGAGCTACAGTTGGTACAGAATGCCATAGCCAGAATGCTAAGTGGAGTGGGTTATAGGAGGCTTCCCTTATGGCAGGAGCCATCCTTTTGTCAATCCTTGTTGATCACCACTGGTCCTAACAACAGTCGGAGAAAAATTTTAAAAGCTGGCATTGTGCATATCATGATATCACTTCTGGGTAAAATTCAGAAGTGACATCACATCATTCTAGGAATCATGAGAAACTCTATGGTTTTACCATAGATTTTCCAGTGATTCCTAGCATGATATGACATCACTTCCACTTTTCCTGGAAGTTCCATCATGGTGCATGAAATGCCAGTGACACCCCATGTCCCCCTTCCCAAGTTCCCTCAAGTTGCTAGGCCATGACTGGAAGCGGTAGTTGTCCAGAGAGAAGAAACAAACAAACAAATAAAACATGATAAGTGCTAAAATAAAACCTTTTATTTTAAGCGTTGATTTAGAATGACAGACTATTCTTCAGAACAGAATTTTGTTATGTTATGATATACTGTTCCCTGTATTGTTCATTTTGGTATTTTTGTATATTTAACCCCCTCAATTACTCTTAGCCTATTGCACAATGTTCTATTGGACACAGAGGCTGTATTCAAACCTCACTTTTAACCCATCTTGTTGCCAGGATTTATTTTCCTACCCACTACCACCTTCCCATACAGAAAATTCCAGTTAATAGGTTAACCAAGATTACTTATGACATATGAATGCAGGTTATTGATTTTAAAAGACAGACAAACCACATACGCAATAAAGAAAAAAACTGGGGTTAAACCCTGGACTGGAATCCCAGTGGCGGGGGAGGGGATGTGAAAGTAGGAGGTGGGAGGGAAATATGCTCACAAAACTAGTGACAAGGTGGATTTGTGAAGACCTAGCTTAATACCAGCTAAAAATGGTGTTGGAATACAGCCAGATTTTCAATGCTTTTTTCTTGGCGGTTTATGTCCCTTCCCTCAGTTTTTACCCATATATCTTTGTCATTCCTACTTGGACTATGAGGTGAATTTGATTTTATTTGTCTTTGCTCCGTGGTGCTGCATCTCCCCTTTTCTGTAATGAAAACAACTCCTCTTATGCTGTGCTGGACTGCCTCTAGATTCATCCTACCATTTTAAAGGATATTTTTATACAAGCCTTTCATATACACTCCTTCCCTGTGTTGTATGAGTTGTCCATATTGTTCTTATTTTTCTCTCTTTAATAATATACTTTCAATTTTTTAAAATCTGTTTTGGAAATATTCTATGAGGCGTGCTTTCTACCCATAGATTTATTTCTACACACATTTATGGCAGATATTATTGGACTAAGCAGAGTCACACCATTCTGAATCCAGTTTAGTCAATCGGCTAAGAACAGTGTAAGTCTGCTTAGAATTCCACTGTTCATGTTTCATAATTAAGGTTAAGGAGAAAAGAGTAGGGATGGACCCAAACTGGGGAAATGAGGTTCAGTTTGGTTCATGGCTTTTGGCATGCACAGTTCATGAACCATGGACCGTCACAAACTTCTTGACGCTAGATGAACTGGTTCAGTTTGTGAAGTTAGTGATGCACTAGAATGCCCCCCCCCAGCATGCTAGAGACACCAAGCTTTCAGGAGATCTCCAGCTAACTCTCCTCTACTGTCTGCCAAGTTTGGTGACAACTGGATTTACAGGGTCCAAGTTACAGCTTCCCAAAGAAGGTGCCCCAAGAAAAGTGTTTTCTGGGGAAATGACAAGCACAGGTTCAGGAGGTTCAGGACACCAAACTAAGCTAGAGACACCAAACTCACAGTGGATCTCTCACTGACTCTCCTCTATATTCCCCCGAAGTCTGGTGTGAATTGGATTTATGGGGTCCGAGTTATGAACCCCCAAAGAATGTGTGCCATCCTCCATTGTTTCCAATGGAGGGGGAAAACAGCAAAAAAAAAAGCAAGGGCAAAAGAAGCCCAGTGGAACAGAATCAGTCCCTGAGAATCTCTACAGTAGGAACTGAAGGTGGGGGGCATTTTTTCAAACCCAGCAGAACCAGTGCCACTGTGACAGTGCAAACCCAGCAGGACTAAGTTCAAGCCAGGAAAAATGCTTTTGGGGAAAATGTCAGGCATAGGTTCAAAAGTGTATAGAATGCCCCCCCCCGCAAGCTACACACACCAAAGGCACAGGGAACCTCACCTTGCTGCCAGCTCCTCTTCAGTATCTCCAAATTGGGGGTGGATTACATTTCTGGGGTCCCAGTTGTGGACCATCCCAGTGCTTTCTCTGGAAAAGATAGCTGCAGTTACAGGAGTCTATGGAATGGCTCAGGAATAAGCTAGTGCCATGAAACTCACAGGGAAACTTAACCTAGTCAGACCCCCCCCCCGCCGGACAGTGGAAGGAAGGCAAGCTTCCACCCTATGCTCACAGCACACACACACACCAGTCTCCAAAGATAGACATGACAGGAGACTTCCGGCAGGGGCTCCCCAAAATTACCCCATGGTAGCTTG
Organism: Gekko japonicus; assembly: GCF_001447785.1. Taxonomy (NCBI): domain Eukaryota; kingdom Metazoa; phylum Chordata; class Lepidosauria; order Squamata; family Gekkonidae; genus Gekko; species Gekko japonicus. The sequence goes on along the minus strand of NW_015174305.1, from coordinate 122,053 downwards.
GCAGGCACCCCAGCCCACCAGACCAGTGGAAATCAGAGTTTTCAATTTTAAGTGATGCAATGACAGAAAGTCAGACATGACAAGAGACTTCTGACAGAGGATTCCCAAATTTACCCCACAGAGACAGCTTGGCGGGCATCCCAGTTCCACCCACCAGACCAGTGGAAATCAGAGTTTTCAGTTTTAAGTGATGCCATGACAGAAAGGCATACATGATAAGAGACTTCCAATAGGGGCTCCCCAAAGTTACCCTACAACATCAGCTTGGTGGGCACCCCAGCCCCACCAAACCAGTGAAAATCAGAGTTTTACATTTAAACTTATTAGTGATGCAAACTGTCTTGCATAATAAAGAAAGACTGTACAGTTTCTTGTCAACTAAGTGTTTATGGACTGAAGTGTTCACATATATCCAGGGACTATTTCAAGCATGTTCCTAAGTAACAGTTGTGCCTCTAGGATTGCTTCTATATTGGATGTTAGGACTGGTTCCTCTACACTCTCCCCAAGTTGGGAGCAGATTACATTTCTGGGGTCCCAGTTGTGGATCCCCCAAAAAAGATCTCCCACATTTATACTATCCCACCCTTTCTGAATATGACTACCTCTATGTGCCATGAGGATAAAAGTGGGTGTGATGGGTGCTTATTGTGGGGGGAAGAAGTCCTCCACCCCTTGCATACTACAGGTACCAAACCCATCCTGCTAGGCCACTGGAGCCCAGCCCTAGCATCACCAGGGGTTTCGAAGCCTCCTGCTTTTGCTCTGCTCCTGACCCTGGGGCTCTCCACAGAATCAAAAGCATTGTTAGCAGCACTGCCCAGAGACACCAGCAGTTGCTAAAACTCTCTGGAGAGGAGGATTCTGACAGCAGTGATTCAGAAGATGGGGGGGAAAGCATCTTCCTCTTCTACATCCCAACTCCCTGTTGCTGCTCCCACCTTGTGTACACCCCTCCGTGGCTCCTCCCAGCCCAGCACCAGAATGCAGCTGTGCCTCCTAAATTCTCCAATCCTGGGGCCACTGTTTGAAAACATTTCCATACCCCCCTCCCAGTGACCGCTGTGTGGCAGAGTGCCAGGTGTGCCACACCCATGTCTGGAGGGGAACAAACCCACCCCAACACGTGTCCTCCTCTGTCCTCCACAGGCACCTGCAAAGGGTGCACACAGTATGTTGCCACTGGAGGAAATGGTGGCAGCCAGTGGGAGGAAGAGGAGTCTCTCAGCAGGGAGAAGTGGAGGGGGATCAGGAGGCCCCTCCAAGAAAGGCTCCCCACACCCAAGCTGCTGTGAGTGGGGCATCAAGGTGGGCCACCCTCCAAGAGGTCAACATGATTATGTGAAGGGCCCAGGAGGCAGTCACTAACCTCATAATCAGTGAGATGATTGCTGTGGGTGGCCATCATAGAGTCATATCACAGAGTTGGAAGGGGCCATACAGGCCATCTAGTTCAAACCCCTGCTTAATGCAGGATTAGCCAAGACTAGAGCACCCCTGACAAGTGTTTGTCCAGCCACTGCTTAAAGACTGCCAGTGAGGGGGAGCTCACCACCTTCCTAGGCAGCTGATGCCATTGTTGCACAATTCTTACTGTAAAACAGTTTTTCCTGATATCCAGCCACACCTTCCCATCATTAATTTAAACCCATTATTGTGAGTCCTATCCTCTGCTACTAACAGGAACAGCTCCCTCCCCTCCCCTAAGTGACAGCCTTCAATTACTTAAAGAGAGCGATCATGTCCCCCCTCAACCTCCTCTTCCCCAGACTAAACATTCCCAAGTCCCTCAGCCTTTCCTCATAGGGCTTGGTCTCCAGGCCCCTGATCATCCTTGTCGCTCTTCTCTGCATGCACTCCATTCTGTCCACATCCTTTTTGAAGTGAGGCCTCCAGAAATGCACACAATACTCCAGGTGTGGCCTGACCAATGCTGTGTACAGAGGAACTATGACATCTTGTGATCTGGATGTTATGCCTCTGTTGATACACCTTAAGATCGTATTAGCAATTTTTTGTTTCCGCATCACACTGGTTGCTCATATCTAACTTTTGATTTTACTTCATGAGTCGGTTCATACCCATCCCCAGAAAACAGTTTCTGTCAGCAATTTTTTAAAATGTTGTTTCTGTTTTGGGCATGGTCTATGTTTAATATCTTTTTACTTTGAGTTTATGCTATGAATTTTGTAAATTGTAAATTGTTCACACACACTGCTATCCAGAAGTGTATCACCCATTCAGTATGCATGTGCCTCATTTTTGTTACCCAGATTTAGAGCTCAGCACTTATCCTTGTTAAGTTGCATTTTGTTCACATCCACCCACTTCCAGCATGTTCAGATCTCATTGAATTCTATCTCTATCTTTGTCAGAGTCTCGCAGCAATCAGTTCTCAACAATGTTCCTTCCAACAGGTTTAAGTTTATTGAGCGCACCTAAACGAACGGGTTCATATTCCCAGCAAAGCATCAGGAGAGAGGTACCAAGGTCAGACACTCAGGCTATGAGATAAGACTCAGTGCAGAGAAGTGAAAGTTAACATTCCAGCATAACAAGAAACACTTCATCCGCCACCTCTCCTCCCACCACCTGCAATGGCAGCATAGCTGACAATCTTCTGGTGTGTTTGCTGCTGCTCCCAATTTAGTGTCATCTGAAAATTTAATGAGTAGTCCCTCCAAAAGTATTGAAAAGTACCAGGCCCAGAACCGAGCCCTGTGGCACCCCACTGGACACCTCCCTCCATTCAGATGAAATGCCATTGACAACTACTTTCTGAGTGTGGTTCTCCAACCAGTTCCCTATCCACCTAACTATCCTACAGACCAGTTCACAGTCCTTTAGTTTACAGATCAGAACATCATGGGGAACCCTGTCAAAAACTTTACTGAAATCCAGGTAAACAACTTCAACAGCATTCCCTTGATCCAATAAGCTCATCACTCGGTCAAAGAAGGAAATGAGGTTCTGGCAGGACCTGTTGGGGACTAATCTGTGCTGACTTCCCCAGATCACCAAGCTGTCCTTTAGATATTCACAGACCGATCCCTTTAAAATCTGCTTCAGTATCTTCCTTGGTACAGAGGTCAGACTGACTGACCTGTAGTTTCCTGTGCCATCCTTCCTCCCTTTTTTTGAAAATTAAGATAACATCTGCCCTCCTCCAGTCTTGTGGCACATCTCCCATCATCCAAGAGGTCTGGAAGATGATGGACAAAGGCTCTGCAAGCTCTCTAGATGGTTCTTAGAGCACTCTTGGGTGCATACCATCTGGCCCTGGGGATTTATACTCATTCAGTTCAGCCAGGTGCCTCTCAACTACCTCTCTATCCATGTCAACCAGCAGTCCAGATGCTGTGGCTTGCCTACTACCATCTCTAGATGAGCCTGTTATCTTCTTCAGGGGAAAAAAATTGAGGCAAAATAGGCATTGAGCCTTTCTGCTTTCTCTCTGTTCTCTGTCAAAGTTTATCTATTTTCACCCAACAGTGGCCCATTGCCTCTTTTATCTTGCATTTGTCCCTCACATATCTGAAGAAGAGGTTCTTATTGTAGCAAGCCTCCTTGGCCAGCTTTAGCTCACTGAGAGCTTTGGACTCTCAGATGGCTGACCTACAGTGCCTAGCAACCCACAGATAACTTTTCTTTAGAGGTACGTCCTTGCCTCCATTTCTTGAACATGTCCTTTTTCTCCCTTAGCACATCACGCTGTTCTCTGTTCATCCACGTTGGCTTCTTGGATCCCCTACCATGTTTCCTTCTTGTTGGAATAGCGACAGCTTGAGCTTGCAAGAGCTCTTGTTTTAGGAGAGCCCACCCTTTCCTTTTTTCCCTTTCCCTTCCAGCAGTCTTGTCCATAGAATGATTCTCATCATACCTCTGAGTTTATTAAAGTCTGCCTTAGTGAAATCTAACATACACGTGTGATTACAAACTTCCTTAGTCCCCCACAGCAAAAAGAATTCCAGCAGGATATGGTCACTTCCCCTAAGGTCCCCACCACCTTCACCCCATCTACCATCTCTTGCCTATTGGTCAACATCCCTTCCCCCTCACGGAGGATGTGGCCTTTCACTGACTGCAGTGGCAATGGTCAAGGCTCAGCTCACCAGAGTGCAAGGCAGAACCGTGCACTTCACAGTAGACCTCTGGAGCAGCCAGCAGGACTGTCAAGGCATGGTCCAGGCCCCAGAAGGAGACAGTGTTGCTGGGCTACAAATTGGTTCTGCTCCATGTGCAGGGGATGGATACAGACCACACAGTGCAAAACATTGCCACCAAGTGATACAGAGAAACCTGAGGGAATGGGTGGGTGGCAGCAACATCATCTGTGGCTACATGGTCACAGATTCTAGTGCCCACATGCTGAAAGAGGTGAAGCATGTGAGCCTCAAGGGCATTGTCTGCCTGGTGCACACACTTCACCTAGTGGTGAAGGATGCTCTGGGGCTGGGGAGCACTGTGAAGTCCACCTGGGACCCTGCCCCCTTCAAGATGTGGTCCTTGCTTGAGACCTGCCAGCACCTGGCTGCCTACTTTCAGCACAGCATTCAAGTCTGCAAAGACTGTGAAGGCTACAGGCCAACAGATGAAACAGTGGGTGGAAGAGGCTGGGGAGGGGGAGGAGCCACAGACCAGCACTTATGCCTCAAAAGCCCAAGCAGGGAGAAGCCCCACTACTGGTTGTCAGTAGTGAACTGGGAGGTCAAGCTGCAGTGGGAATACCAGGCATGCAATGGTGGAAGATTTAGCAGAGGTGAGGGTGAGGGAGTACCTTGCCAAGTCCCCTGAAATTGCCAATGCCGATCCCCTGGAGTACTGATCACAGAAGGCTGTGATCTGGGTCAACCTCTCTTGCGTGGCTGTGAGCCATGAGTCCACCTAACACTCAAACTCCAGCAGGAGAGAGGAGTTCACATTCAGGAGGGTATAAAATGCAGGTCCTCAGTTAAGGCACTCAGTGCGAGCAGAGAGACAAGGTGGCTCAGAGCACTAACACCCAAACCCCAGAAGGGAAGAGGAGTTCACAATTAGGAGGGAATAAATGAATGTGCTCTGTTAGTAAGCTTTTAGCAAGTTCCTTGCCTCTCTGTCTAACTGCAATGTCAACAGCTGACAGGCAAAAAGGTGTAGAGCTGAGCATATATATAGCTTTCTGATAGGAAATTTGGTTACTGGCAATTAGCAGTTCCTGTTAAGCTTTGGAGGGCTCCTACTGGTGTTTCCAAGGCTGGAGAATCCCCCAGTTTTGTGAACAGTTTAACTGAGTAGAAACTGTCTGGAAATGTATCCATTCACAAACTGCCACAAACTGCCACGAACAGCAGCAAAGTCTGTTGACTATTTGTGCCGGGCACCCTTCCACAAACATCACTTCGTGAATCACAAACCAGCCTAAATTCACGATGAACTTTACTTCATGAGTCGGTTCATACCCATCCCTAGAAAAGAGTTTCTGTCAGCAATTTTTTTAAAAAATTGTTTCTGTTTTGGGCATGGTCTATGCCCCCTCTTTTATGTTTGTTTCATATCTTTTTACATTGAGTTTATGCTATGAATTTTGTAAATTACTCTGTTTTTGTTTTCATCATGCTGTTATTCTCATAGAATGCCTGTTTTTGCATTTACAAGTATGTAATTCATTTCATCTTACTTAAGTGCCTGCATTTTCTAATGCTAAACAACTGCTGGTGACTAAGTCTGTAGTTCTCTAACTGTGCCTTATGTGCTTTAATTTCTCCTTTTCTTCATTGTGCAATGTTTTTCCCTCCTCATTATACCTTTTTTACTCTTATTCTCTTTTCCTTTGTATCTATTTATATTACTTTTCATTCTACCCTATGGACTACTGCCTGTTTTATATCACTTCAGAGCTATATTTTCCCACCTCCATCACTGAAAATGGTCTCTTCCCTCATCTCACAAAATTTGAAACAGTTCTGTATAGTTAGCTAAAGTTTTTGGAATCAAGTGTCACTGTAACCAATGGCCTCTGAACTGTCAACTCCATAATACTCTTTTCTCTCATCACTCTTAGGACTGTTAATCATTCTAATGTTGGTTCCTTTTGAAAGGCTTTGACACACACACACACACACACACACACACACACATATATATATTCTCCTTTTTCACTTTCTCTTGCAAAAATAATATTTTCCAAGTCTCCTGGGTGTGCAGAAACCTTTGCTTTGTCCATTGTTGTGCTAACTGGCACGGGGTCACCAACATTATTATTAAAGAAACAAGCTCAGAATCCATAAGGGATTGTTGTTAATCATTCTAATGTTGGTTCCTTTTGGAAGGCTTTGACAGATATATGTATATATATTGTCTCCTTTTTCACTTTCTCTTTCAAAATAATATTTTCCAAGTCTCCTGAGTGCGCAGAAACCTTTGCTTTGTCTATTGTTGTGCTAACTGGTACGGGGCCACCAACATTATTATTAGAAAAACAAGCTCAGAATCCATAAGGGATTGTGGGAGAGAAAAACAATTTTCAAACCCACCCTTCATGGTGTCTGTATGTTCCCAGGGATGTAACCAGGAGCTTTCTCTTACCACTCCTTTAAATTTTAACTATCACCTAGTTCCTTTTATCCTGCCAAACTAGCAGTTCGAAAGCAAGAAATTGCAAGTAGATAAATAGGTACCACTTCAGTGGGAAGGTAACAGCATTCCGTGCACCTTGGTGTTTAGTCATGCCGGCCACATGACCACGGAAATGTCTTCGGACAGCACTGGGTCTTCGGCTTTGAAACGGAGATGAGCACCGCAACCCTAGAGTCAGATTCGATTGGCTTTTGAGCAAGGGAATCTTTACCTTTACTAATTCCTTTTAACATTACATGCTCTTCATCAGGCTTGTGGTGGTGGGTATGCATTGGAGTTTCCAAAATTTTACAAACTCCTACTGTGTTGCCCAGGTCCATGGGTTGTTGTTTCAGTGTTTGGTACAGGGCCTAGCCATTTTACTAACAGACAGATGAGAAGCAGAGGATCCATGTGGATTCACAGGGGAGAGGACATCTCATTCTAATCTCCTCTGCTTTGTTAAACGGCAGCCTGGAGTGGAAACATGAATGGTCTACTCTCTCTGCTGCAACTCGCAATGTCAGCTTGGAATGGGTGGCCAAAATGGAGTCATGCACCAGAAATAACCCAAAATGTGTTTTCCACTCTGAGCCTTCCTCTTCTACTGCTGGAAAGGCTGACACTGAGATCTTGTGCTATAGTTTCTCAAGATCTCATTTGACCTTTTTTTGTTTGTTTCAGTTGTGATGGGGGTGTTTAGGCCACCCAGTGCAGGGGGGGGGCTTACCTGCTCTGGGTTCCTCTGATTTCCCCAAGCTTTTAGAAAAACTTACCCTTTATGTACCAGGCTAAATTATGCAGATTTTTTGATCTACACTCTGAGCCAGGTTCAGAACAAGATATATGGTAATTAAATGATCACAGCACTGTCTACAAATTGATGCATCCGTCATTGTCATAACAGCAAAATACTTGTGCAAGTTTTTATTCAGTGGAGATATGGGGACCAGAATTGTACACAGATCCAGTTGGTTAGCCATGTTGGTCTGAAGCAGTAGAACAAATTTAGAGTCCAATGGCACCTTTAAGACCTTTGTAGAACTGTACACAGTATTCCAAATGAGGCTGCACCATAGATCTATACAGGGGCATTACAATATCGGCTGTTTTAGTTTCAATCCTATTCCTAATAATCCCTAACACAGAGTTTGCCTTCTTCACCACTGCTGCACAGTGCATTGACACTTTGTGGAACTATTCACTATGACTCCAAGGTCTTTGTTCCCTCTCAGTCACAGACAATGGCATGGATGAACATATCATGATGCCACAGGTATCTCCCTCACAGGTGACCTCTGTTTTGGATACTTGTACACTTGTACATCTTAGCATGGGTCTAGCAATGAAAAATGGAGTATGGATCAAACTGATATCAAAATGACAGTGAGTCATGCTGAAGGCATGCGAGGAATGTGAAACAACTCCTCTATTAATTATGCAAAAGCCATATCTGGTGGGAGTTAACCAAAGGCCTTTTCCCCATGGACCTAAGGGGTTCTCTTCCTGATAATCTGGCCTGAATAATGACCCAAAAAATCAAGACAATGAGCAATGGGACAGCCCCATCCATTTCCTCCTTATCTTAAGTGCTGGACAGGAAAATTTCTACCCCCTCTCCATCATGTAAAGTACTCAGCCATCTACTTGCCTATCTAAACTCTCAATCTCCCTAAAGGAATGATTCTCCTTGATACTTTTACCTGTAATGCAAAATAAGACACACACCCCACAATGTGCACAAAAAAACCCTTTTCAAATTAGCTCATCTCCAGAGAGATGGACTTTTCATCCCCCCCACATTCCAATGCCAATACTTTCCCCCCTCCTCAATCTTGGCAAAAAAGTATTAAACATATCCCCCAGTCCACCCAATTCATAGCAGGTTTTGGATCCCAGCCCGTTACCCCAACTGTATGATTGGCTTCTCTGCTTTTCCATCCTATTTTGCTTTGCTTCTCCAGAGCTGCCCAGCTGTCTTCAGGAAGCAGGCATGTATGTCTCTGATTCTCTCTGTTTATTTTCTCCATTAGTAGCAGGTAGTTTGTTAGGGAAAGGGTTTAAACTGTGTTTGTACTTCACATGTGCATTTATTTCCTTTCTGTAGTGCCTCTATTTTTATTTACCTGACTTGACTTGGTTCTCTTTTGTTAATTTAATACATATATTTTCTTGTTTAAGAAACTCATTCCCCTTCATTTCTATTAAGTGTTGGTCTGTATACTCAGGTTATGATCTGATGTCCCAGGTCATTAATGCCCCACAATACTGTATAGAAATATTGATTTCTAAAAGCCCCTGCCTTCCCCTGGAATGTCTTGCTGATACCCTGCTGTGCTGTATTTCCTGTTGAAGCCAAATGGCCTGCACATTTGGCCGGAGAAGCTTTATAGCCCTGCCATATAACCACACATTCCTTCACACTTCCATGCTGGAAGCTAGGCCAGCATGTCAGAAGGCATGTGGCCGATGGACGGGCTGGAGTTGGGGGTCACCTGACTGCCGAGGGTGTTCCCAGACTCCCAGCCTATCTCCTCATGTCGCTATGACAACTAACTTTTGGACACACCCTCTGTCTGTTCATGACTGGCTACTGGCCATGGCTGGTCATGAATGGAATTGGAGTTTAATTGTCTGATCCCTGGGAAGAGAGCGCTCTCTCTCTCTCTCTCTCTCTCTCTCTCTCTCAAAACTGCCTAGTCTTTCTTGTTTGAAATCCTTATTAGTCTAATTGCTAAGCTCTGACCGAATAAACTATTATCCTTGTTCTAACCTGTGTTGATGTTGTAACTGGGTTCCATGGCTAAACTCCTGTGCCTTCTGCTCACCATACAGCTACCTTGGTAAAATTAAGCATGTATCCCTAGATAGAGGTGCTAATGTGCAAAACCCACATGCCAACTGAGATTGTGGATCTCTAATCTCAGGTTGGAGGGGGAATACGTGTAGAGATCCTGGTGGCTATTGTTCTGAAATCCAGAGAGGGTAGCATACCTTTCTGGGTGGTTGTTAAATGTACTGAAAAAATATAGGTTTCTCCCTCATTCCTGGACAGGCTTGGGGGCAGAATCTATACAAATACACATGTTTTCTCTTTGCTAGCAGAAGGACACTTTTGCTAGCTACAGGGTGCACATGCAAGAGTGATTCGGGTAACAATGAGAGGGACTGGATATTGCTGACCAGCAACCATAACAATCCTTCAGTATTTGCTTGGATTTATAATCCACTCCCTAGAGTGTAGTAATTCATAACCTAGAGTTACCGAGGGTCATCTCTCCACACAGTTAAAAATTGCCACAAGGAAAGTGCTAAAGCATCCACCATGCAACTCATGTTGATTAAATCTCTTTGCCACATGAGATAACATAATTTCAGAAGCTTCATTGTTAACATCATATTTTGTTTGTTTTTGTCTTTCTTTGTTTCAGAGACACATAATAGACCTAGTACTGTTCCAGCAGTAGGAAAACAGCTATTCTGTATCTGATTTGCTTCAGGCTTGACAAAGAAAATAAGCTGTGGAGAGCTAAAGTCCTGTCCTGGCAAGAAAAAGGAAACAATAGGAGGCATAGGACAGAATACTTAAAAAAAAAAAAAAAGCATGCCAATGTATAATTGGTCGATGGGAACTAATTCAGGTCATCAGAGTCTAGTGACATTTGCTCATGGATACCAAAGGATTTAGCTGGGAAAATCTCATAAACATTTGAGATTTTGAGATCAGTGCCTCAGTTAGTTATGTAGGCTGAGAGTGGTACAGGCATGTCTTTTTCAAAGTGAAATGAATGAATGTGAGAGGGGTGAATGAATGTGGGAGGGGTGAATGAGACTTAAGGTACACATAGGCCTTGAGCTGTCCCCACAGCTGTGAATTTTATGCATAGTGAGCAAACCATTCTTCACATAGCCTTTTCTGTCTCATTCAAATAACAAAGTAGCTGGAGACAGATCTGTATATTTCTCCCTAACCCTGAGGCTTTTTAAAAAATAAGATAGATCATAGTAACCACAGAGAAGCATATATAGTAATTGGAGCTGAAGACAACAGATTTCTGCCATACTGGCACCCATTAGGAGATAACTGTGTTCTAATATTAATTTCATTTCATAAAGCTTGTTTTGATGTCAACAAGATAACACACAATGCTCTAGCAGTTGAATGCAATTCAGTGTCGTGTATTTGTAGAACAAATTGTAACAAGATTTGGCTGTGTTGTTATTGTTATGTATTTTGCCACAAGCTTTCCAGTCTCTAGGAACTAAGATTTAATGTCCTTCATTCATCCCCCACCCCCACCCCCACCACCTTATTCTATATGTATCCAGGCAGTAGCAAAAGGGTTTAAACATCTTGGGATATTTCACAGAAAAACGTCTGTAATGCTGACCCAGATCTCTCTAAGATATGAATGATAGCAGACCTGCCCTGAATGTTCAAGCAGTTTCTTGGAAGTAAATGCAGATGATTTCAATAGGACATTCCTCTTCAAAAAAAGAACTCTGTTTAAGAATGCAATTTTCCCCTTTCTTTAAATTTAGGCACTAGATTTATTCATCTTCAGTCTTTGTCAATGAGTTTGCCTATGCTGCATCAAATGTTTCTGGGACTTACCAGCTTTAAACTGAGCTATAACAGAAGTCAGCCCAGGATTGGCGGGGTGACAGGAGCTGAGAGCTTCCTACTGCCTTGGCTTGGTGTTGCTTTCTTTTGTAAGAGAAGTCAGCCTAGGATCACAGTTTCTGCTGTGCAATTCCCTGCCCTCTGTTTTTTTCTTCTTAGGTCTATTGGACACCAGGGACCAAAAAATGGGGGGGGGGGTGTTTCTGAAAAATCCTGGATCCAAATACCACACTGGTATTGGGATCCAGGTTTTTTTTAGGAAAGCAGATTTTTTTTCCCGGATCAATATACCCAAACTGGGGGAAAAAATGGGGGGGGGGATTTGCACACCCCTATATCAGATGCATCCAACTACTGTATTTACATATGGGTGGTTTGTTGGATGTATTTGTAAACTTAATCTGACATTGAGGCTGCACTGAGTAAATATTCCATAATGCCAAACCTGAAATCTTAAAACACTGAAAATGATAGTGTTTTATTCTAAGTAGGGTGTGGTTTAGGATAGAGTATAGGTTTTGGAGAGATTGTTGGGGGTTCGAAATTGTAAGGATCATGTCATCTACATAACTCTTTAAACTCCTCTCCTTCGACTTTTAATTCTTCAATTCTGGAATCTTGTCTAATTTTAGAAGAAAGATTTCCAACACAAGAATGAAGAGAAGTGGAGAGAGGGGACATCCTTGATAGGTTCCTTTTTCTGTTTTAAATCTATTTGTCAAAACCCCATTGATTAAAATTTTTGCATGTTGGGGTTTTTTTTGTTTTTTGCAATTTTATTGAACACTTAAAACCTGGACAGAATACAAATACAATGTGTAATATATACAGAGCTTTCTTAACTTACAGTTGGTTTGAAAAACTTGTAAAGCTATTACTGTAAAAATACAATATAAGAAAGATACAACAACATTGCGGATGTAGCAGATCTATAGGATATACATTTTTTGGCACTTTGTCTATTCTTATCATATACTCCAAAAGTGGATACCAAATCACTAGGAAACAATCTTTCTGCTTCACATTGTCAAACTGGACATTCTTGTATACATGTTGTTTAGTGTGGATATTCTGTATCTAGTTCAGAAATCTGGAATTATACTTGAAATATTGCAATATTTTGTGTAGAAAAGTCCAATATACATTATCAAAGGCTTTTTCAGCATCTAAAAACAGAAAGGTTGTTTTTTTCGCCCTTATGTTTAACATGTTCTGTTGCATCAACAACAAAACAAATGTCTTTCATGAGCCTTTTTGATACAAAACCAGTCTGACCAGGATTAATTACTTTGGAGATCAGCCATGATTGAAGCAAACATTTTATAGTCCACATTCAACAATGAAATAGGTCAATATGATTGTGGCAACATTGGGTCATTATTCTCTTTATATAGAAATGTTATATGAGCTTCTTGCCAGGATGGTAGCAAAATATTATTTCCACTTATATCATTCATAACTTTATGTAAGTGTAAAATTATCTCTTCAAAGGTTTTGTAGTAAATTGCAGTGAGTCCATCTGGTCCTGGTGCCTTATATTTTTTTTAGTTTCTTGATGTCTTGAGAGACCTCTTGAATTTATATGCTTGGATTTAAAATTTCTCTATCTTTGTTTGAAAATTTATGAGAATGCTTCTTTAATATATTCATCCATTCCATTTACTGTTAAAACATCTTTCTTTCTTTTCTTTTCTTTTTTTTTTTTGAACCC
>NW_015174305.1:100052-108470 GCF_001447785.1 Gekko japonicus | reverse complement strand
ACCATTATAAACTGAGTCAAATAGTTCTTCTTTCTTTAGGTCTTAAACTTTAACCGCCTTCGAAAAGTACCCCCAATCATCCCGTTTCAAAGTTCTCAAAGGCACAATTCAGAGTCCTTCAGCCTTCACTTCTCCTTTCCACATCTCTTCCGCAGCTTATAAGGACTTTTAGGGGCTGCTGCCCCTTGCTCTGAGAGATAGTTCTTTCCGGAAGATCCTGCATCCAGCTTGCCACTGGACTTACTGTCCATCTCTTCTTTTCTTTCCTCCTCTGGCTCTCCCAACTGGGCCCTTAGAAATTCCCGAGCTTTTAGAACAGAGTCAATCTTTTCTTTTTTGTCCTTGATTTTGAAGGTGATGCCTTCTGGAGTTAGCCATCTGTATCCAATTGAATTTGTTTGAAGAAAAAGAACAAGGTCTTTATACTTCTTTCTCTGTTGTCTTATTTCAAATGGAATGTCTTTTAGAACTCTCATGACATTCTCTCCCACTTTCAGGGGTACTCCAGAAACTGCTTTCAGGATTGCATCCCTCACATGCCTCTTCGAGAATCTTACCACTACTTCCCCAGGCAGATTATTTTTCTTTATATAGCCTGAATATGACCTATAGACCACATCCATATCGCTTACCAACGATTCCACCTTCATCTCTGTCACTGGGGCAGTGTTTCACCCATCACTTCTTTAAGAGTCTCTCCCTTGTTCTCTGGCATGCCCTGGAAGCGAAGAATCATGTTGGCTTTTTCCATTTGTAGTTGTAGCAGCTGATCTTCTGTAGAGAATTGCTTCCTTTCCAGTTTTTGCACTTTTTTCTTCACCTTTTTAGTAGTTGCATCCACTTCTTTCACCTTCTCAATATTTTGGTTCATTATTTTCAACATCTCATTTATCTGGGATTGCTGAAAGGTGATACGTTGTGTCACTGTTGACATCTGTTCCTTGAAGTTATTCAGCTGTTCCAGCAGGGGGCGCATGGATTCTGCAATAGTCTTTGCCAGCTCACTGGTTACGTCCAGTTTTGGGCTCTCAGTCCTTTTCGGTTTCAAAAGTTTTTCTTTGTCCCTCTTCCCCGCCATCTTTATTGTTTGTTTAAAGTCTCTGAATGTGCACTTAAATGCTTAGACTCGCTTTGGTAAGTACTTCTAGATAGTTTTCTTCGAGTTTTCTTCTGCTACCCCCTTCAATTGCTCAAACGTTCATGTGCTTGGGAGGCGTCCCTCCCCTGCCCGCTTTTTTCCTGTTCAGTATGATGGGGTGGGGAGCTGTCTTTTTCCTTTAAAAATGCTTTAAATCTGACTCACGTTCATAATTGGTCTTCCGACCTCGCTTTCGGCTTCATTTCTGATGCTTGATCTCCCACACTTGCCCTGGTCGGCGTCACTTAAAGCCATTTGGTCTATTAGCATGGAGAACCTTCGGAACGAAGAGGCGCCTCAATTCTCCGGCATTCCGCCATCGAAAATGCAATCTCTTGAAAGTTCTATGGCCAGGGTCCCTTTGCCGGGCCCCTGGGGGGTGACGAACCTGCGCACCCCCTCCTTCGGCTGGAGTGCAGCTTCACCCCCAGGAGGTCCGGGAGGTGAGTCTGCTAGCGCACCGCCATTAACCGGAAGTCAAAACATATTTCTTATATAGTTTTTTGGGGGGGAAGTTCAAATTGTTCTTAAATTTCTTTCTCTGCATAGGTGAAACCATATTTTCCCAATACACCAATTAATTTTCTCCTTTCAGTTTCTTTATGTAGATGGTATGCAAAATACCTTCCTGGTTTGTTTGCATGTTGAAAATGTTTTTGTTTTAAAAAAACTCATTTTTTCTGCATTTCTTCAGTTTGAAGCAGATCCAGCTGATTTCTTAACTTTTTGATTTCTACTAAGACTTTTTTCCCCCAAGGATGTTTTATGCTGGCTTTCTAGGATCTGAATTTTGTCAGTTATTTTCTTGATTTGTTCCAGTCTTTGCCTCTTTTTCTTCAAAGCAAAAACAATTAATTTTCCTCTCATATATGCTTTACTTGCTTCCCATATAGTTACCATAGAGAGATCATCTGTGATATTTTGTTTAAAAAATTCTTCTATGTCCTGTTCACTATTTTTTGCAATATCTTTCTGCAACTATTTTCAGGAAGAGAGTCTGAAGAACTGGGCCAAATTGAGGTGACCAGAGATCTAGACCTACTGGGAAAATTAAAAACGGATAAGTCTCCAGGTCCTGATGGCATACACCAAGAGTTCTTAAGGAACTCAGATGTGAGATACTTGAACTACTAACCTGTATATATAACCTGTCACTAAATTCAGCTGCTGTACCAGAAGACTGGAGAGTAGCAAATGTGACACCAATTTTTAAAAAGGGGTCCAGAGGGGATCTAGGAGATTACAGTCCAGCCACTTTAACATCTGTCCCAGGCAAATGAATAGAAACTGTAATCAAAGACAGAATTGCTAGGCACATAGAGGGACAAAGCCAGCTGAAATAAAATCAGCATGGCTTCTGCAAAGGGAAGTCCTGCATCACCAACCTTTTTGGAGTTCTTTGAGAAAATGAACATAAAATATAGACAATGGTGACCCAGTAGACATTATATATCTGGACTTTCGAAAGGTTTTTGACAAGATACCACACCAAAGGCTCCTGAATAAACTTATCAGTCATGAGGTAAGAGGACAGGTTCTTTTATGGATTAAAAACTGGTTAATTACAGATACAAGTGGATAGCCATGTTGGTCTGAAGCAATACAACAAAGTTTGAGTCCGTGGCACCTTGAAGTTTAATTCTGGGTATAAGTTTTCATGTGCATGCACACATCATCAAATTCTCACAATGGAGGGAAGTAAGCAGTGGTATCCCACAAGGACCAGTATTGGGACTGATACTGTTTAATTTATTCATAAATGATCTGGAACTAGGAGGGAGTAGTGTACTGGCCAAGTCTGCAGATGACACAAAATTATTCAGGATGGTGAAAACCAGGGCTGACTGTGAAGAGCTCCAAGAGACCTCCACAAATTGGGTGAGTGGGCAACAATGTGGCAAATAAAGTTCAAAGTTGGTAAGTGTAAGGTGATGCACACTGGACACAAACTGCAAGTATAGGCTAATAGAGGTGATGCACACTGGGGGGGGGGGAGATCTTGGAGTTGTAGTGGATAGCTCAGTGAAAGTGTCAACCCAGTGTGCTGGAGCTGTGAAAAAGGCAAACTTTATGTTAGGGATTACTAGGAAAGGGATTGAGACTAAAACAGCCAATACTGTAATGTCTCTGAATATATCTATGGTGTGGCCTCATTTGGAATACTGTGTACAACTCTGGTCATTGTATCTCAAAAAGGATGTTGCAGAGCTGGAAAAAGTAGAGGAGGGCAAGCAAGATGATTACAGGGTTGGAGCACATTCCCTATGAGGAAAGGCTGAAGAGTCGGGGACTTTTCAGTTTAGAAAAGAGACGAGTAAGGGGAGATGTGATAGAAGTTTGTAATATTACACATGGGGTGCAAAGAGTTTACAAAGGTAAATTTTTATCCCTCTCCTAAAATACTAGAACTTGAGACCATCTAGTGAAGCTGATGGGCAGTATGTTCAGGACAAACAAGATAACTTTACACAGAGATTGATTAAAATGTGAAATTTGCTGCCAGAGAATGTAGTGATGGACAAAGGAAAATACAGCTGTAAAAGGGGATTAGAGACATTCATGGAGGATAAGTCTATCAGTGGCTACCAGCCAGGGTGACTAAAGGGAACCTCCATGTTCAGAGCCAGTCAACCTCTGAATCTCAGAGCCAACAGGCAATATCAGGGGAAGGCCGTGGCCTCTATGCCCTGTTGTTGGTCATCCAGAGGAACTGGTTGGCCACTGTGTGAGACAGGATGCTTGACTAGATGGAATATTGGTCTGATCCAGCAGGACTCTTTTTATGTTCTTAATATCACAGCTTTGGGAATAATTTCTTTCAATCTATAACCACTATTTCATCTGATCATATGTTAACAGCTGTGAGATATTTGGGTGTAAAATATGAATAGATGACATGTTCTCATCAATACAAGAAGCTGGGGATTCTATGACCAGAGTTATCCCAGTATTTTTTCCTCTAAAAATCAGGTCTGCACGAGCCTAATTTTTACTGATACCAGGGCACAAGGGAAGGGGGAGTTTAAGCTTTCTTCCCATACCATTTTCCTAACTTGCAATGGCTCTTGGAAGCTGCTATGCGCTCTGTTGGGGCAGCTGTACAGGTACTGGTATAGCGCTTTTAAGGTTGCCTCAACAGGATAAATAGAGGAACTCCATGAAGTTATTTCAGGTCAGGAAAAAAGCATGGAGGGAGGCTTAAATTCATCTTTCACCACATATCCAGTGGGAATTAGGCTGTCTTTGCGCCTGATTGGGGGGGGGGAAACCACTGGAAATCTCGTGTAGTTGAGCCCCGAGGTAGACAAGATACCAGTTAAAAGATCAGATTCAATACATACACAGAAATTCTTGGTATAATGTCATTTATTCAAAAATAATTCTGTCTTCATCATCAGTACTGGATTGTACATAATATATTAAGATTTATAGTAAGCTTCAGTTTACTTAGAATGAAAATAGGGACTGTTCTGGGTACATTGGGGCAGTTGGATTACATGGGTGGAAAGTTGTATTCCATTTGGGTGGGTGGGAGTCTAGTGTATTTGCATCCTGCCAACAATTGTCTCCCAAACTGGCTTGTATCATTCAAGAGAAACAAAGGCCAGAATGTCCTTCCCCTCACTTCTGCAGTTCCATGTTCAAGCCTGTCCTACAATAAGCACACAATGAAGCATGTCACATTTATTGATTGCACTCTTCTACTGTTCCACCACCCCTGAATGCAATGTTGAGAATACAATAAATTTAAGTGGATGGGCCATCTTTAGTACAGAATTCTCAGTAGAGTAAATTTTCTTCACATAACTTTCCCCCCTATAGTTATGGCTAGGAGAATTGGGGGGGGGGGGCTCACCTCCCCACATTCCCCAACTGATGGCAGTGCAGGACACAATTGATCTAACATGTATTTCCTTACCTTGTCCCTGTGAGAAATATTGTCCAACATTTTGATGACACTACAACTTAATGAATCTGCTAATGGGAAGTATGAGCCTTCTTAGTGAGAAACTATTGACCAATATGTGCTTAGGCAACTCAATTTTCTTTGCACTGTCAGACAAAGGTCCTTGCTGAAGATTAAATGGCAACAAGAAACTTGGAATTTATAGCCCCATATAGGATTCTTTATCATTCTCTGCTCAAGATGAGAACCTAGGATTCTGTGTTTTATTACAGCTGTGTCCTAGAAACTTCCCTGACAGAGCTCCTCTGGTGGCAGAAATACTCTGAGGTCGATTAGTGAATTGAAAACTTTTTTTAGCTGTGGAACAAATAGGAATCCCCATTTCTCCTTTCAACTTTGTTGTAATCATCTTGGGTCTTATGAAATATTGCCCTTACCAGCTTATGGCCATGATCTGGTAGAGTCTGCCATACAACTGTTCTGGCCATAGAAAATATACTTGGGGAGTCTGAATGCTCAAAATGTACATGACACTCTTCTTGGTAAGCTTGTTCCTTGTCAGAATCTTGTATGTTCTCCTACTACCAGGTAAGAGCTTTTACATTAACTTCTTACCATCTATGTTCCAGGTGCACCCAATTTGTAACTTATTGCTAAACCAAAACACAGCCCATCAGCCATATATAGCAGAAGCTTGAACATAAGAGATATGCAGGAATAGACCAAGGATCCATCCTGTTTCCAACAGTGGCTAGCTGAGGAAGCCCACGTGTAGACAGAATAAAGACAATAGCTCTCTCCATGTTTTGCTCCAGAACAACTGGCATCAAGAACATAAGAAGAGCCATGCTGGATCATACCAAAGGCCCATCTAGTCCAGAATTCTGTTCACACAGTGGCTAACCAGCTAACTCTAGGAAGCCCACAAATGGGAAGACTGCAACAGCATCATCCTGCCTGTGCTCCCCAGCAACTGAGTTAATAAGGCAAGTAGAACAGCCCTAAGAAGGAAGTTGCATCCCTTGGTACTGGAGGGATCAGAAATCCATCATGATTAGTAGCCACTCTTAGCCCAGTCCTCCATGAATCTGGCCACTCCATTTTTAAAGCTTTCCAAGGTAGCATCTATTATCATGTCCTGTGGCAGCAAGTTTCACAAATTAACTATACACAGTGTGAAGGAATACTTCATTTTGTTGGTCCTGAATCTTTCACCCTTCAGCATCAGTAGATGACCCTGGGTAGTAGTATTATGGGAGATGGAGAAGAGGTTCTTCCTGTCCACTCTCTCCATACCATCTCCCCAAACACTGAATTGTGTGAATTGCTATTTAAAACAATAAAAGTGGAGGCTTCAGGTAGCTGCAATGTCACAATGTATGGCTATGCAACTATATTTGGCTTGGTATATAACAAGTTGTACAGGACTATAGAAAGGTTTACCACTTTCTTGCCTTGCTATAACATTTTTTTCCCAGTTTTGGTTTTACACATACACATTCTGATGTCCCTTCTTTACACTTGTATGCCTTTGTCTTGTCCTGACCTTCCATGTGAGGTGCTGAACATCAACTAAACCTTGATGCATGTCATATTTTTAGTAAAACAGTTGGTTCATCCTTGTGCAGTTCTTTGCTTTTTATCTTGTTTTCTAGGGTCAGTTTGAGGCCACTTCCCTTAAGAGCTCCTATAACTTCATCCAGCCAAAATATATCAAGTTCAGAAATGTAAGCGATTTCTTGCTACAGAAAACTATCTAACTAGTAAGACAGCTCTAGTTTAAATCTAAACTGATATGATATTTAGAAAAGCCTATTTAAACTTGAATATACGTACAAGGCCTCCAGGGACCATGAAGTGTTACATCAAATTAGGATGAGAACAGACAAGACACTTGGAGATGTGGTCTCATCTTCGCACTATCTTTTAAGCTCAGTTACAGCAATGCTAGGCCCCAATTCACATCAAGGCCACATAGAGAAGGGAGAAGGGGTATAATTTTTCCATCCTCGCAAAATTTTGAAAATGGAAACTGGGCCTCCCATCCTGTTGTAGCAGTTCTTTAAAAGACAGATACCCAACTTCTTTTGCTCCAAAGTGCTAATAAAAGCATTTCATTTTGCAAAACTGTATGGGCATAGAAGGAGTAAGTCCCTTCTACCTTAGGGTCGGCAGAAGGGTTGTTAGCAACCCCTTCTTTGCACTGCCAGTCTAATCAGCTGAAAGGAGAAAAATTAATTTAAAAATGGGCATAGTCATGATGGCATGATGTCACTTACACCTGTCCTGGTAGTGATGTCACATTGCTCAAGGAATCACCAGAAACCCTATGGCTTTTCTATAGAGTTTCTGGTAATTCCTAGAGTGGCATGACATCATTTTGGGTTTTCCACAGAAATGGCATCATGCCATCATACTGACAGCACCCACCCTTTGTTCCTATCCTATCTTACCCTTTGAATAATTTTGCAGTCCCACTGAGTTATATCCTGCTTGTAACCACTGTCTTCTTTCCTCTAGTGATCCTCTTCATTTGTTGTGGGGATGGTACTCTTACATGGAGCACATTTTTCTGGCACCAGATACTTCCACTCATGCAAGAGCAAAGTCTTTCAATCAGTCAAAAAGTGCCTGGTGTGTATCAGAGGATTGCTTCTGCAATGAACAAAGAGAAGCACAAGGAGAAAGAAAGTATAGAATCCAGGCCATAATGTTTACCTTTTTTCGGAATGATTAAATCAGGGGTGTCGAACTCATTTGTTATGAGGGCCAGATCTGACATAAATGAGACCTTGGTGGGCCGGGCCATGTGTGTCATAAAATGTAATGCCAGTTAGCGGAGATATAAACTTTATAAAGGACACAAACACAAAGGGATTTTTTAACTTAAAATAAAAACATGCTTAAAACATTAGCACTCTTGCAATATTTTGTTTAACATAAGAACATAAGAGACGCCAATGTTGGATCAGGCCAAAGGCCCATCCAGTCCAACACTCTGTCACACAGTGGCCAAAAATACCAGGTGCCATCAGGAGGTCCACCAGTGGGGCCAGGACATTAGAAGGCCTCCCACTGTTGACCCCCCCAAGCACCAAGAAGACAGAGCATCACTTGCCCCAGAGTCCCTATCTATACCTTGTGGCTAATAGCCACTGATGGACCTCTGCTCCATATGCTTATCGAATTCCCTTTTGAAGCTGTCCATGCTTGTAGCCGCCAACACATCCTGTGGCAGTGAATTCCATGTGTTAATCACTCTTTGGGTGAAGAAGTACTTCCTTTTATCCATTCTAACCCAACCGCTCAGCAATTTCATTGAGTTCCCACGAGTTCTTGTATTGTGAGAAAGGGAGAACACTACCTCTTTCCC
>NW_015174305.1:78173-99812 GCF_001447785.1 Gekko japonicus | reverse complement strand
GGCCTTTTTTTTTTTTGCAGTCACACACTGTCTCAACATTTTCAGTGAGTTATCTACTACAACTCCAAGATCTCTCTCTTGTTCAGTCTCTGCCAGTTCAGACCCCATTTAACAGTGTATGATAACTGACACCTCTTGCTCTGAATTATTGCAACAAAATGTCTGTGCTGTTGCAATCTTGAGTATGCTGTTCAAGTGTGTATCTGTAAGCTGCAAACCTACAATGATGCAGCAGCAGCAGCGGGAGCGGTGGCACAGGGGATTTATCCTCTGGTTAAAACAGCTGAGCTGAACAGGACTGCTGTCAGTTCGAGCCCCGCACTGGTGTGATCTGCCAGTCCGTGTCCCTAGCTCGCCGTCCACCCAGCGGTTCGAAAGCTTCGGCGAGTAGATAAAATGGGTACCACTCCTTAGAGAGAGTGGGCACACTAAACCCCCCTGGTGAGGGTTGTGTTAGCCGATCGGATGGTCTGCGCATAAGATCTGAAAGCCGAGAAAGATCTACACAGTGTCAAAGAAAAGCCTGCAATAGGCCATTCAGCCAGACAGTGGCAGTGGTGCGCTGCGACTGAGACAATGCTGACGACATCAAGCGACGCCGGGGGGAAAAAAAGGAATGCTGCCGGAACACGCCCGGACCTTACAGCCGACCAAACTCCATAGACTATGAAATGTGTGTGATATAAATGATATATGTTGTCCTCCCTTACCCCCATCATTGTTAGTCCCATGTGAAATTCAGGAGTAACTGTAAATCGCTCAGAGCCGGCAGCTCTGCATGGATTGAGCGATCAATAAATAGAAATGGAATGGAAAGAACTGGAAGAAGTAGAAGACAGCCAGTTCCACTGCGGGCCTGACAGAAGCCCTCCGGGGGCCTGATCCAACCCCTGAGGTGCATGTTTGACACCCCTGGATTAAATGGTTTAAATGCACTATATTATCCTATATGTTTAAGAGCTGCATTTGATTATCTGATATATCACATATAGTCTCCATAGACTTTTATAGACTCTATCTATGAGGATCTTTTTCATCAGGATGGAAACTCACTGTAACTGACATCAAGCCAACTATGGTGCTTTGTATAATTACTGCATGAATCAAAGAGTGTTTATGATCAGAACAAACACAAATGGAGGCAACTATGCTGCAAAAAGGCAGCAAGTGAGCAGTATGTAATTCTGTACTTACTGTATTAACAAATGCATCATGAATGGGCTAACAGTTAAAATTTGTACAATCCTTAGCTTAAAACACAATAAAATCAATATAGCCACTGATTACCTACCCTAGTCCCTGTCTCGGTGACATTTTCCTGATTTCCCACTGCACTGAACATTAACCTGTCAGTTGGTTTATTTCTTTCTCTTGTACATTGGCAATCTATAATATTAAGTGAGGGTGACTCAATGGCACAGGGTTTTCTTATGCTTTTGCATACATTGGTGAATACATAGAGAAAAGAAATAGTGCAGGAGGTCTACGCACTATAGCACCCCAAAGCATTAAATCTTTTAGCAGGGAGGTAAAGGGGCTGTCACCAGCCACAGCTCCACTGGCAAAAGGGCTCTTTAAATGGTCTTTTTGCCGTGGGGGGGCAGTGCTCACGGGGCTCATTTCCCAGTGGTAATTTGCTGCTTGGGATTCAGGCCCACATGGCACCATCCCATTCCCCCCACTGAATTGACAAAGGGACCTGGCAACCCTAACTCCACCTAAAAATCACCTCGCCATCCCCCTTCTCATTTCTCATACCTCCTCTAGCGTTCAGTAGCCCATAATATTGATCTAACCCTGCTGTGGATCCTAAACTCTAATGCTCCAAATCTGATAAAAGAGGCATTCCATCTCCTACTTTGTAGCTGGTTCTGTACTCAAGCTTCCTTCCCCAAATTTGTGGTTTGCTTGATTTCCTGATCCTTGCCTTGGTTGGTTTTGGCTTTTGCATTTTCTTTCACATTGGGCCAGCCTTTCTTCCTCCTTCCTTGGATCTCAGCTCAACAGACTCTTCTCTTCAGGGTATGGGGTATTCCCCCCCTTTCATTCTTTATTTCCTCTTAGATTCCCCATTCACCCCCCATTAGGCAACCACCAAGGGCAGTACTGTTAGATTGCATTACTATATTGCAAAATAGTTTTATGTATTATCTATCCCTTGCATTCCATCTTTCTTGCCTTTTGTCTTGTTAGTGGAATAATGACTATTTCTTTTGAGATGCTCTCCATCTTGTCTTTCCTTCTTCATTGGAGTCCTGTATCAAGTTGGGACCTGGGTACACACCAAATTATACACCAAATAGTTATCCTGGTGACTTGATCTGACCCTACACTTGCAGAGGACACTTTGCATGTTACAGGCTTGACACATGTACTGATCTGGTAAGAATATGATGTATCTTCATGGATATCCAGTTGTGTATCTTCATGGATACAGCCTTGCAGACAAAGTAATATTCACCTTGGTACATCTAGAATTATAGGTTTCTAGTCCTCATCATGGTACTTATTAGCCTTGTGCATCACAAAATGCACTGCTGCACTCAAATGAGTCACTGAAAGGAACCAGCACATAAGATAAACATACACCTGCCATATCAGACATGTCTTCCTCTAGACACATATGCAAGGATACTCTGTTTCTGAACCATACTTCACAGTTCTTTATATTAGCTCTTCGTGACAGGAAATTACTTAATTATTGATAATAAAACATCTGGCATAAATTTAGCAACTCAAAAATACGGCTTTCAGAGAAGAAAGATTTAATAACTCTTCAGCATTGACCAAACATCGGTGGCAGCAGACCCTAAACATCTTGTTCCTTCAAAGGGATGCAGAGCCATCCAATGTAGACTCAATTGTCAGGACAAGTCTTCGCTGAAATTCTGATTGCGGGCTGAGGCTGACACAGATTCATGCTGGGCTTAGTTTCATTAGATCTCCAGAAACTAGGTAGGGTTGGCCCTGGTTAGTACTTGGATGGGAGACCACTAGGGATGGGTATGAACTGAACTGCAAAGCAATATTCCTCACAAATTTTGCCCTGTTTGTGGTTCATGACCTGAAGTTCATGATGAGTCTACCATCAGGAACTTCCACAAACTTTTAAAGCAGTTTGTGGCAGTTCATGGATAGAGCAGAAAGCAGGGGTTTAAAGGGCCTCCCAGTCCTTTTAAGCCCCTGATTTCTATTCCTTGGGAAAGCCACAAAAACAGCTGAGTGTTCCCACTGCTCAGCTATTGGGAGGGCTTTCCGCAAACCCCATTTAAAGGGACTGAGGTGCCTTCAGAGGTCATTTCGGGGGGATCGGGGGGATCGCAGTTCCCCCGGGTGAGGTACGGGGGGCCGCTTCCGGCCCTCATTCAGCCAGGAGGAGGCAGGAGAAGAAGGCCGGCAGCGGTGGCCGGGACCGTTGGGGGCGGGGTGTGTGGCCTTAAGACACACTTCCGGGGATGTCAGGGGGTGTGGCATATGCTAATGAGTTATGCTAATGAGTTCCCCTAGCTCTTTTTCTACGAAATGACCCCTGGGTGCCTTTCAATGGGGTTTGTGGGGCCACAAACCATGAACCAGTTCAGTCCGTGAACAAACCTCATAGTTTGGTTCATGATCCAGCCACAAAATGACATAAACTGCATTTTTTCAGTTTGTGCCCATCCTTAGAGACCACCAAGGAAGGCCAAGGTTGTTATTCAGACGCAGGCAATGGCAAACCACCTCTGTTCATTTTTGCCTTAAAAACTCCATGGGGTCATGATAAGTGGGCTGTGACTTGATGATACTTTCCTCCTCCTGCATAGTCTGGTATTGAAGATGCTATGGCACCTAGGGTTGGGATGCTGGTTAACTGACTGATAATTTACAATATAAGAACATAAGAAGAGCCCTGATGGATCAGATTAGTGGTTCATTGAGTCCAGCATCCTGGCCAACCTGTTGCCCTGGAGTGCCAATTAACAGTTATAAAGGTCAAGGCCTACCTGATAACACTTGTATTTAAAGATGTGCTGCCTCCATATAGGGAGGTTCCAGTTAGTTACTATTGGTAATAGCTGTTGGGAGTTATTGTTTATATAACAGAGTTGTGCAACAGCAAAGTATGGGTGGGAAATGCAGCAAAACTCTTGAGACAAAGATAACAGAAAAAAGAAAACTTACTTTATTGAAGGCCGGTCCACATCCACTGGAGTAAAAAGGAAAGAGAAAATTTATCTACAAGATTACTTTACCTGGTTAACCCAGTATCATGTGGGGGTGTATGTGATGGTAGACATGTCTGGGTTTGCCCAGCTGGGTATCTCAAAAGAGACACACAAGAGTGCCCTGCTCCTTCTGGGGGACAGGGGGAGGAGCAGCTGCAGTTAAAGGAAACTGTCATATTACATAGACAACAAAAGACATGCCTCTTCAGTAATGAGAGAAGACATATTCTGATTCCATTACAAAGAGAAAGATAGCACCCCATAGCATACTAAGTTGTTTTTAGCCACTGGTGGACCTATCCTCCAATTCTATGTCCATTGTCAATGAATTACACAGTTTAATTACTCATCAAGTAAAGAGGCATTTCTTTTTCTTTCTTTTTTCTCTCCTTTTTTTCGTCCTGAACTTACTGCCTGTCAATTTCCTTGGGTACTGCTGAGTTCTGTTATTACAGGAGAGGAAGTGAAAGCTCTCTATCCACTTTCTCTACTCCATACATAATTTTATTAACCTCTATTGTGTTCTCCTTAGTCACATTTCTCATCCCCCCCCCAAACTGAAATATCTCAGATTCTTTAGCCTTCTTTCTTTGGAAAGGTGTTCCAACCCCTTAATTGTTTTGGCTGCCATTTTTTTTTTGCACATTTTCCAGCTCTGCAATATCCTTTTTCAAATATGGTAACTAGAAAATGCACAGTATTCCAGATGGGGCCATACCATAGCTTTATACAAGGACATTACAATATTGGTGTTTTACTCTAAAACCTTTTTCTGATAACCCCCAGCATGAAGTCTGCCTTGCTACCAGCTGACTTGCACGACTCATGTAGGCTTGGCTGCTTGCTCCTGTTCAACAGCAATCACCCTATGAAAACAAGTGTGGTGTAGCAGTTAGAACTTTAGACTAGCTTCAGTCTGCCATTCGGCCATGGATGCTCACTAGGAGTCCTTGGGCCAGTCACATACTTTCAGCTTAACCTACCACCAAAGGTTGTTGTGAAGATAAAAAGGCAGAGAGGAGAATGATGTAAACTGTTTTAGTCTCCAATGTGAATAAAGGCAGGGTATAAATGAAGTAAATAAGTAATAAATATAGCTGAAGATTGAAAGCATATAAAAAGGAGGTTGGTGAATGGCTGAGAAGGTGAGAATGAGGCAGGAAAAGGGGAGAGGATATGGGGGTGGTCAGGAGGAGGGAAAGAGGAAATAGTGCAGGGAGTGAGATATAGGAGAAAGTGAGGTGTCCCACCACAAGTCCTTGCAGGTTCTCTACCATGCAAGTAGGCTTGGCCCAGCAGATAGCACTATATAACTGAGCCATAGATTTCCCAAGTAGAGGCTGCCAGGATTGCGGAGTGAGGGTGGGTGGAGCTAAAGGCAGGGGCAGGCAGATAAAGGTATGCTGCCTGTTGGTGTGAAGAAGAGAAGGAAGCAGGAAAGTGGAAGAAGCTATGGGGGGCTTTTAGGGAAGGAAAAGAGAAAATAGTGCAGGAGGGGAAAATAAATAGCCCCTGCAGGTTCTTGTGGGTTCCCTTGCTTGAAAATTGTTACAATCAAGACCCCCGTTTCATTGGCAAAATTAATAATGCCAAGGTAGCATGGTGAATAAACTCTTCTTACACCTCTGGGAAGCTCCCAAACAGACTGCGTAGGGTTTTAAAGGTTAGACCCAAAACCTTGAATTTGATCTGGTACTCAGCCAGAAGCCAGTGCAGCTGGTGGAGCACCACTTGTATATGTGCTCCTAATGGTGTTTCTTTAAGGACACGCACCACTGCATTCTGGACTAACTGGAGTTTCTGGGTCAATCTGAAGGGTAGCCCTGCACAGAGTGCATTACAGTAGTCCAGCCTGAAGTTGACTGTTGCATGGATCACTATGTCTAGGTCATAAGGAGATATGTAGGGAACGAGTTGCCTGACCTGCTGAAGGTGGGAAAATGCTGATCTGGCAATGCTCGTGATTTGGACCTCCATTGATAAGGAGGCATCCAAAATCATGCCCAAACTCTTCACTGTTGGCACTGGTGATAACAGCACCCAGGCAAGAGGTGGGAGTTGGATCCTTAATCTCATGCCCCCCACCCCCCCAGATCAGGCACAGGACCTCCATCTTCAATATCATTATCTTCTGCCAGCAAGTGAAGACTTTTGTTTTGTTTGAGATTTTTAAATAAATGAATATATAAAGACTGAGACTTGTGAAACCCCACAAGACAAATCCCAGACAAATGACAGTTGGTCTCCAATGGCAAAACAGTCCAAGGCATATCCCTTAATCCCTGCCTCTGCATCCAAGTACCTCAATAGGATGGTATGGTCCACAGTGTCAAAGGCTGCTGACAGATCCAGTAAGAGCAATGAAGAGACACAAGCTTTGTCTGCATTCAAATGGATATCACCAAGTAAAGTCACTGTCCGATTCTCCAGGCATTCAAATAAATCCATGTTTGTAGCAAAGTAGCATTTATTAAAGCGATGGTGAAAGCAGGAACACAAGGATTGTTAAGAATGGGGGCTGCCTTTGGGGTACAAGATAATAAACAAAATCATACTAGGCCGTGGCCAATGGGTCCTTTTCCCGTGTGCGGGAAAGCAGGTAAAATGGGCGCCCAAACCCCTGGGAACAAACGGTCTTAAACATAAACATTAATTCAGTTCTTAAGCCTAAGCACATAATCATCAAAGCAACGTCAAAACTCATTCCAACCTCCAGCAGTCGACCTTGAGCATTATCTAAGTTTCAAAGCAGTCCTAACAGACAGAGAAAGGAATTTACCTAATGAGCACATCAGAAGCAACAGGGAGACACAAGCTGGTTATCATGGGGGGGGGATGAGCTCAAGCCAGAAGCATACAATGTTACACAGAACTCCATGGCAGCTTGCTGACATACTGCCCTCCCAAAATTACACATTACCCTCCACCTCCCGGTTTAGGCGGGAGACCTCCCGATTTGTCCGGGAATCGCCGGTGATAGTCTCTGAGCATATAAGGGGCCCGAATATCCCCTACTTCCACCCATTCGCGGTGCTGGGGTCTGAAGTCAACCCAATCAATTAAATACCACAGTTTTCCACGCTTCAATTTAGAGTCCAAAATGTTAGCAATCTCATAATGTTCCTCGCCCTCCACCAATACCGGAGGGGGTGTCGCCCATTTGGGCCTCCATGGGGAATCACCAGTGTCCTTCTTGAGGAGGCTGAAATGAAACACAGAATGTAAGGAACGTAGATTCTTAGGCAATTCCACATCCACAGCAACATCATTGATGATTTTCCGCACTTTAAACGGACCAATGAATTTCCATTTCAACTTCTTAGTTGACACATAAACATAGTCTCCAGGCCGTAGAGCCCAACCCACCACCCTACCTCTATCAGCCTGTGCTTTATAGGCGGCTTTGGCAGCCTCCAACATTTGACACAATAAAGGCCAAGCCTGTTGCAAAGATTTACACCATTCACCAGCATCCCCAGGCTGTAGAGGCTTTCCCCCCCAAAAAAAAGGCAAGGGGGGGCTGTCGTAGCCCACTACTGCTTTGAAAGGTGACATACCAATGGAACTATGCAATGTATTATTATAACAGTACTCAGCCAAAGGTAGCAGTTCACACCAGTCATCTTGTTGATAGTTTGTAAAACACCTTAGATATTCTAGTGTTTGATTAACCCGTTCTGTTTGGCCATCAGTCTCTGGGTGATAAGCACTGCTTAGCCCCTGCTCCACCCCCATAATGGCCATGAGTTCCTTCCAAAATTTGGAAACAAATTGGGTCCCCCTATCCGAAATCACCTTTGAGGGTAACATATGTAGGCATACAATGTGCGTAAGAAAAGCTAACATTCGTGCAGTGGGTAGAGAAGAGAACGGAATGAAATGGGCTTGTTTAGAAAACAAATCAACAACCACCCAAATAACAGTCCTCCCTTTGCTGGGAGGCAAGTCAGTAATAAAATCCATGGAAATAACGTCCCACGGCCTCCCAGGGGTTGGCAAAGGTTTCAACAGTCCAGGGGTCTTCCCCCCCCTGGTTTAGTAAGTGCACATAATTGACAGGTGCGCACAAAGTCCAAGAGATCCTTGCGCATGTGCGGGCACCAGCACTGGCGGCGGAGCAATTGAAGGGATTTCACAAACCCCGAGTGCCCCGCCAGTTTGGTCCCATGGGCTGTCTCCATTACGTCACGGCGGAGAGAAATAGGCACATAGAGTTTTTCCCTGGCATACCACAGTCCCTCGGGATCCTGTTTACAATCCGGCACCCCCCCACACACTATAGCCTCATCCTCTGAAGAGGAATTTTCACTATAGCGGTCCCTCCAAGTACTCGAAGGAGGCGGAGGGGAGGGGAACACAGGCGATGGCAGGGGCGTGGGAAATTTCTTAGCTTGGCTCCGAGTAATAACCGCCCCACCCAGCTGGGCGGGGGTGAAAATTGAGTCAATGATTATGTCTTGCTGACTCGCATGTTGCGGGAGGCGGGACAAGCCATCAGCCAGGGAGTTGGCCGAGCCGGGGAATGGTGCAACGTGAACTGGAACTTAGAGAAAAAATCCGCCCACCGCAGCTGCTTTGCGTTCAGACATTTGGGCGATTTTAGAGTTTCCAGGTTTTTATGGTCAGTCCAAACCTCAAACGGCACTCTCGCCCCCTCCAGCCAATGGCGCCAGGAACACAACGCTAAACGGATCGCTGACGCTTCCTTCTCCCACACCGACCAGTGGTGCTCAGCTTCAGAAAACCTTTTGGAGACATAGGCAAGTGGGTGTAACATGCCATCCTCCCCCATCTGCAAAATAGCCGCCCCCATTGCTACATCTGAAGCGTCAGTTTGCATAATAAATTTTTTTCCTCTCGTCAGGGTGTGCTAGGACCGGTTCAGAAGTAAACATTTTTTTCAAGCGCCAAAAAGCCTCATCGCACTCATCGCACTTCTCAAGCCTAAGCACATAATCATCAAAGCAACGTCAAAACTCCTTCCAACCTCCAGCAGTCGACCTTGGGCATTATCTAAGTTTCAAAGCAGTCCTAACAGACAGAGAAAGGAATTTACCTAATGAGCACATCAGAAGCAACAGGGAGACACAAGCTGGTTATCATGGGGGGGGGGGAATGAGCTCAAGCCAGAAGCATACAATGTTACACAGAACTCCATGGCAGCTTGCTGACAGTCACCCATACCAACTCAATTCTATAGTCTCGTCTGAATCCAGACTGAAAGGAGTCCAGGGTAGATGAATTATCCAGGAAGATATGGAGTTGTTCTGCTACCACTCAGTTGGTCATTTTGTCCAGAAAAGCTAACTTGGAAATTAGGTGATAGTTGGCTACATCATTCTTCTCTAGTGATCATTTTGTAAGTAGGGGACATCTGTGTGAGCATGTATGGGTATAAGTTTTTGTTTTAATTTGTTGTATGATATACTTTTATAATGATCTGCTTCTTCTTGTTAACCCCTTTGTAGCCCTGCTTGGGCAGTATATAAATCTGTAAATATTACATAAAGTTGAGCTAGTAACAGTCATTTCTTTTTATGGCACACAAGCAATTTTTAACATCTATCAATGTGAACACTGGAGTGTGTATATGTTTGGGTTTGAAACACTTTCTTTTATCCTTTGACAAAGTTAACAAGCTTTACACTATAGGAATTTGTGGAGATCTGTAAAATGTCTATGTCAAGTAAGTGACTTCTCTATTTTTGCTTCACAGTCCCAGAGAGCTGGTTTCACAAGATTCATGGACTTGACCTGTTCTCTCAGCCGTTTGTTGCTTAGAGCTATGGAGTTATAAAACTGCTGTACAAAATGTGTTGACTCGGCTCCCTTGGACCTGTGGTCACAAACAGTGATTAAACTATTTGGCCCCAAAGACTGAAGCATCCTCTTCGCTTTTTTTCCCCCCTCTACTAAAAGAGCATCCATTCTCTGTGGTATCTATAGACAAAGGAAAACCTTGAAGATGATAAATGTTTTTAAAAATTGAGATGCTTCTTTTAACAAATTGCTTATACTTAAGGAAAATTCCGACAAACAAAACAAAAACATTTGCCTATAGCGATATAATTTTAACTTGGTTTACGAGTTATGGTTCTTCATGGCTAAAGATGTGAAGCAAAGAAGATAATTAATTGTGTGAAACAGAAGGAGTGAATGCAATCCCTACAGCTATGGAGATATGAACCATGTAATAGCATCTTTGTTTTCCAGTGTTGTTTTTTTTGGGGGGGGGGAAGAAAAATAACACTCAGATCACGGAGTTTTAGAGAATGAAACTTTCTTGCTTTTTTTTTGGAAGAAGTGTTTGGTCTCTGCATTCAGGATTTCTTAGAAAGGACGCTCAGGAACCACTGGGGGTTGTTGTTGTTATTGGGCAGAGAAGCCAGATCATTCCAGAACTTGAAATGAAAGGGGGGCAGGAAAGGAAGCGATGCAGAATTTTATTCTTCAGATGTTGACAAAGATTGCAACACCTTTTGAAACCTTCTTGATTATCCTTCTAGAGCACCACCCTGTGGTATGTAACATTAGGAAAAAGAAATGTATCCCAAAGTTACAAAATGGAAAACAGTGCAACAGTGTGTGTGGTGTAAAAGAAGACTGGAAGGGCAAATTAAAGAGTATTCAAGTAGGAGTTTGCCTTCTCCACCAGAAAAGAGAATGAGAGGAATCAATGGTATCTCTAAAAAGTGTGAGAAAAAGAAGTCCACTTTATCATAACATTCACTAAAAAAAGGTGTGTCACTTGCTAATTCAGCATTCCAGGAATCAATAGTTAATTATATGGCAGGGCTATTTTTGGGCAGGAACGCACAGGAACGGAGTTCCGGCTGGCTTCCAGGTTGGCCACACCCAGCAGGAACTCATTAGCATAATAGGCCACACCCAGCAGCAGAAACTCATTAGGATTGGCTACATTAGGGGTGTGTGGCCTAACATGCAAAGGAGTTCCTGCTACAAAAAAGCCCTGGGTAAACAGAATAAGAAGCAAAAGGTGGGTGTGGCTGGATGAGCACACTTCTGGTAACATGGGGGTGTGACCTAATATGCCAATTAGTTGTGCTGTCAGGGGTGTGGCCTAAAATGCTAATGAGTTTCTGCTGTTGGGTGTGGCCTATTATGCTAATGAGTTCCTGCTTCACTGCAAAGAAAAGGGAGATCCTGTCTTTGTGTAAATGTTATTGGATCAGAAGAAGCCATTTGGATTTAAACAGCAATAGTCTTGAATCCATTAAATATTTCACTGCAAAGAAAAGGGAGATGCATATGGAAAATTGGAAGGCTGGCAGTCCAGGTTAACTGGCCATTATGATTGTCCTTATAGTGGAAGAAAAGGCTTGTGTCTGTGCAAGGGTTGCCAACTCCAGGTTGAAAAATTCCTGTAAATTCAGGAACAGACCCCGGGAAGAGTGGAGTTTGAGGAAGGGTAGGGCCGCAGTGGCTTAGAAGTTGAGCTGCAGACTGAAAGGCCTGTAGTTTGGCAATTCGAGACCCTAGTGCCACATGACGGAGTTTCATACCAGCTGCATTAAAAGTCTTCAAGGGCAAAGTAATCCCCCGACTCATGTATGGTATTCCAATATGGATAAGTGCACTTAACGGCACAATAGAATGTGTTCAATCTAAGTTTCTTCGAAAGATCATGGGAATGCCGCGCTGTGTACCTTATGCAGTCTTGTGTTTAGAAACTGGGTTAAATTCTGTGGAATCTGGTGCATGGCTAATGACAGTAAAATGTTTGCTCTGTTTACATTACAACATACAAAGTGAAATGCTGCATAAGTTCACACAAAGAAATCAGTGCTGAAATCCAACTTCCATGTTCTTGTATTTCAACAGGTGGACATCATCCAGACACCAGAGTGTCGACAACAAGTCCACGGACAACAAGTCTTGGTGAAAAAACAATGGTTGGTGATAAGAGCTTTTAGAAGCCATTCTGGAAGTTTGATCAAGATTGTTCTCGAAACAAATGGCAAAACTCGAGAAGTTCGTCCCGTTCTGTACATCTTGTCGACACTCTGGTGTCTGGATGATGTCCACCTGTTGAAATACAAGAATTTAAAACAATATGGAAGTTGGATTTCAGCATTGATTTCTTTGTGTGAACTTATGCAGCATTTCACTTTGTATTGACTTTGTATATTTGCTTCAGGGGGACTGATATCTGTAGTGTGAAGATCAATTACAATTCCAGGAGAACTTTAGGCCCAGCCTGGAGGTTGGCAACTCTACTCTGCTCAAAATGCACATACGATAACACGAGAAACAGATCCTCTATCACTCCAGTTCATGCTCACCTTTCTCTCTTTCTGTGCCCCCCTGCCCTTTCCCTTTTCCATGTTCCCAAGCTAAAATGTTGGGGGGGGGTATAATTTGCCCATCTTTGGATTTCACTAGTCTTTGGGGGGAAATATGCTCCTGGCCTCTCTATAAATTCCTTATATTTTTTTTCCTAAAGAGGAATTTCCAAAATCTCTTGATTTTCTCTCAGAGGGAAGTTTGGGGATAACTTAAATATTTATGAGCTCACTATAAGCTAGTTTCCTCAAAACCTTTTTGGCATTCTAGAAATCCCTTAAATGTTTTGCCTGTGAAAGAACCTTCAAGTTTGCTTTAAGTAACCTTTTAGTGGCAACGCTAGTCTTGAATTCGACTGTCCAAAAGTTGCAATGGACCACTACCATCACTTCTGCTGAGCTCTAGCGGCACTGTCAGTACGTCTGTTACCTCTGTAAACAGCTTCAAGCCAGGCTATATAAGCTACCTAGTAGCATTCTTACATGCCAATGCTAAGCATCAATTTCAAAGTACTTACATCAGCATAACTGTGTTTAGGATTACACTGATAGTGTGTGAAAAGGAATGCAAAAACCTGTCAAAAATTTCAAGATAGAAGGAAAAATAATTTCAAATACCGTCAGCTTGGATAAAAAGAAATATTTTGCCAGCAGCAATTTCATCAGCACAGCTTTGATTTTTTAAAAAAATTCTATTTTGACCTTTATTGTTGGATGAATTAGTGCATCTTCATTGACATTGGCTTTTAAAAAGGGGATGCATCTCTACCCTGATAGATCTGTTTTCTCTTTCTAATCCATGTATGCTTCCTGTGAAGTGCTTGCATCTGCCTCCCTTGCATACACATCCATAAACAAATATAGAATTCAAATTCCAGGCTACTGTCTCTCCATCTGAGCTGTTTCAAGGCCAGTCAAGTGGATGTGCTGGAAAATGTATCTCTTCTGTTCGATGTTAAGCCAAATTGTCCTGAACTCCCTAAGTGATTCTCTGAAGCTACTGAAGTGGAGCATTCCAATTGTGCTGTTTGAAAACAGCAGCCCCAGCTTCTATGGATATAACAGGAGAGGGTGAATCTATTACCATTTATGCTGCCTGTAATTGTCATGCTATAATATGGTACTCTGTTTTGTTGACCAAATGGTTCAGCGAGTTGCAGGAGGACATCAATAGCAGCAAACAGGTTTGATCTCCCCTACTGGCTTGCATCTACAGCATTTAATCAAGGCATTGATCCATTCAGTATAGGATAGTCTGTCTATTACTGTGAGATATTGAACTCCTGTCAGCTATCACCTTGCTGAACTAAACTGCTGAAACATAAATGCAAAGAGACATTCAAAGCAACTGGCACTGTCTTCCTTTCTGCACAAACATTTTGGGTGCTAGACTGTTTCTACCTCTGTTTCTTCCAGGGGGATCAATGTTATTCTCTATTTATCAAGTTTGCATTTCTCCCTTCCTCTTTTGAGCTCAGGGCAGCAGCCATGGAAATTATCCCATTTTACCTTCAGAACAACTTGTTCAGGTAAATTAGGCTGAAAGATAGCAACTTCTTTGGTATTCATGTATAAGGCACTAATGCCTTTAGGGAGCTATGTGTCTGTGCAAGAGATGTGTGATAACAGGGAGGAATATAAACATTAATTTCTTCTTTATCTCAACATGGTATTCAGGTGCTCTCTCCCACAACTTGTGCAAGACTGACAGGAGATATGAACCCAGGTCTTTCCAGCCTAGCACTTTAACTAATATACTCATTTAATCAGTCTACCTTAGACACTTCCTATATTTAAAATATTAGGTGTTATGTTGTAAATGAACAATTACTAGGGATCTTTCCAGATGTTTGTTGCAATGCATAATAAATGTCCAGATGACACTCAAATGTGTAAAGATCCAAATCTTTTTTTCCTTCCAGCATGCACATTTTTTGCAAAAATAAGAAAGGTCCTAGTAGAACAAATTGGTCTTGTGCCAATCCCATATTCAATCCCACATTCAGTGCATACTGGTGACATCCCAGCCCAAAACTCCACACCAGTTGGGCGAGGGGATACATATAGACATTTAATAACATTGGAAAGAGGATTGCCCCCTGAGGGACCCCACACACTAAGGGGTAAGTAGTTGACATCTTCTCTCCTAGTGCCACCCTCTGTCCCTGACAGTCCTCGGCTTTCCAGACCAGGCCAGCACACTCTATGCCTGTGATCTCCAGTGACGGGAGCGCCCTGAAGGAGTAAGCCTCCCAGATGAATAACGCTACTCCTCCCCCCACCCCCTAGTCCATGATTGGTGAAGGACCGATGGCTGAGGTTGCCTGCCAACTAGTTCCACCTATACCATAGCAAATTGCACTATTTTTGCCAAAACTAGTTATCACCTAACCAGTCAAAAGACCAAGCCAAATTGGAGAATAATACTGTGCCCCAGGACAGCAGCCCTTTTTATTGGCTTCACCACACAAGGCAGACAATCGCTTCTGAAAAGGCAGGAGTGCTTTCATTTCTTATTTAAAACTGGGAGTGGCACAAAGCCCCATGGGGAGAGGCTGGGAACTAAACTGGGAATGAGACACAAATGAATATTCCTGAACAGAAATGGTCTAGGCTCTAAGTTTGTTCTAATGAGTTGTTTCAGTTTTGAAAAACAGCATAGACTTAAGCCACAGTCCCTACTGAAGTGAGGCCCCACTTACCTGATCTCTGAAGGGGAAATGCTGTGAACCGTGTTCATGGAACTCCCATAGTCTTTTTTAGGATTAGATCCAAGACAGATCACCTGTACAATCAGAAATCCTCATGTGATGAGCTCTTACAATTCTAGAAATGCACAGACTATGTAATGTTCTGAAGTTCAAAGTATTCTAGAGTTGTTTCAATCAATAATTCATGGGTTAACCACAATGATCCCAATTCGTATTTAGCAGCTTTGTGCCTGCAACTACATAGAAGGTTAATGGTCCATGAAATATTGAAGTGTCTCATATACGTCTACTGAGATTTTAGTTTTTAAAGAAAATTGCCACACATGCATAAACTCAAAACATTAACAGTAGGGAAAGAAGAAATTATCTTTTCTGTGTTACGCTCAATTACACTTTTGGGTCTCTAAAGCTGCCTCTTGCATATAGCCTCTTTTGACCCACCTCAGAATTTTAAAATCCTGGCATGGATGAAGGAAAAACAAAACAACAGCAACAGACCAAGCAGATCTCTGTAGATTTAGAAAGAAAGTTACTGAGATTAGTATCATTGGGATGGTAAGGATATCTTTAAATATATGTTACTCCTTTCAAGTTAGATTTTAAAATATGGGGATAGATAAAATGTATACTTGACATTACTTACTCAGTTTATTGACTTCAGGTTTGAGCTAGTTATTTCCTTACATGTGCTACAAGGCGCATTAAGCTCTCCGCTTGCTGGAATACTGCCTGTGGGAATCAGTTGCATGATACCTGTGCATGGATACCTGGATCAGGTCTTTATACTTTCACTTTTTTTGATCTTTATATGGGTTAAAACCGGATGGGTAGTGCAGAGCAAAGCAGTGGCCAGAAGAAGGGTTACGCACATTCCCCCCATTCTCCATTTCCCTCCTCAAAATTGCACATCCCACCACCAATTATCTTAAGATGTTTGTCTGTCCCAAATATCGACTTTTCGGAACTAACATTGGGAACAAGGCCACTACAGAATTAAAAAGAGGCACTTGCCCAGCAGCCATGAATAACATGCATATAAAGCATGCATTGTTGTTTCAGCTCAAATCAGTAAAAGGAACTAGGATACAACAAAAAGCTCCAAATTTTCTAATTAAGATTACACACTCCATTTCAGATTTACTGAGATTCCACTCAGGAAACCTTCAGTATATCTGTCCATACACAATCTGCAGTGGTCGCTGAAGCAGCACCTCTCCTATCTAGACTGCAGGTTGTTTTTCTGATGAAAAATGAAGACATTTAAAGGGCCAAGAAGCAGGCTAAGCCATCCAGTATCAATGGCAGAATAGCAGATAACCTCCTCTCAGGGTGATACGGGCAGGCTTTGCCCCAAGTAGCAACACTTCTCAATTCAAAACCTAGCTGATGGTGTCACAAGAAGAGGGGATGAGCAAGCCTACACAGTCATCATTGCTGCTGGATGACTACAAACCAAGTAAACCTTGTAATACTGCCAATATCTTTGAAGCTTGGTTTGGCTTCTCCCTAGTCACTAGCAGCCCCCCCAGGACAGCAGCCCTCTGGGAAATTTCCTAGCCAGTTATAGACACAATCTGTCCCGGTTGATTCTTAAAGACACCGGTCTGGGGGGGGAAGGCATGGGGTATATATAAATATATATAAAAATAATGAAAAAAGAAGTAGTTTTGAACTAATATTGGCTTAATACCTTACAAGAAATTGTAGAAATGTTGAGTTTTTAATTTATCAAAGATTTTTATTTATCAGAATATTCCTAGAATAATGGCTTGAATCCCAAGGTAGATTTTTGCCAATGGTGGTGGTAGGGATTTTCACCAATTTCCCTGTACTGCTTGAAACCTTCAATTCACTTATCATGCTGTTCCCGGGAGTCCCCTGGTCTCATGGACTAACAATTGGGGCTTCAGTAGGATGGAGGAAGCAAAAAAGTTTAATTCTGCTGATAGAAATCCCTTACCCATCTGCAGAAATTACTGCTGGATCCAGCCCCATTAGCTGTGTTTGATTCACAATATATGTTTATTGAGTATAGATGCATCATTTGGCACATTTTGATTAAGGGAAAGTGGTAGAGGATCTCCTTAGTATGTATAACCAGGGGTCATTTTGTAGAAAAAGAGGTGCAGGAGCTCATTAGCATAACTCATTAGCATAACTTATTTGCATATGCCACACCCCCTGACATCACCGGAAGTGTCTCAGAAGGCAACACCCACTGCTCAGGCTCCACTGGACTGTTTTGGATTGCTATCTGCCTCCTTTACTGCCGGAGCTCCGCTCCTGTGCGCTCCTGCAGGAAATGACCACTGTGTATAACCCCCAGTTAAAAGGATAAGGTAGTAGGTGATAAGAAACAGCTGAGACACTGGAGAACTGTTGCCAGTCAGAATAGACTACACTGACGTTGATAGACCAATGGACTAACTTATATACCAGTTCCATGCATTGTTGTTTTCAACAACAGTTGCTGGAATGGTAGAAACATGTCAGCTACCATCCTTTGCCTGTTATCAGTTCTCCTGCTTCTTTCTTTCCTCTCAACCCCTTCGTTATTTTTCTGGTCTACAGGTGACATAAACAAAGCCTCAGGGTACAGTTGGAAGGCTGAAGGAAGCTTAAGCTAAACAAGCCTGTCTTTGATCAGTTTCTGAATGGGAGACTTCCCAGGGACATTATGGAAGAAATGACACATGTCAATTTAGTAACAAATAAATAAACAAAAATTTTAGGATATAAACAGTAGTAGCCATCTGTGATGGACTGCACTTTTAGAAGCTCAAAAGTGCTGTGTAAATCTTGCCTCCAAGGGAGGGATGTGGGCGAGGTCATCATACTATCATAGTTTGCTATGGGGGTTCAAATAATGTGCATCACCAGAATGGGGCAAAGAGCATTTGGTGGACAAGGAATATGGTTCAAAGATACACTGTAAGCATTAATGTTTTGTATACTCTTGAAAATTATAACAAAACATAAATTGAAGATAAAGATGTGACATATATATGGAAAAGAAAACAGTCTCATTACTAAATCCTTAATGTTGATTAAGAGGGATTTAAGACTATTTAATGCTTTTGGGAGCCATTTTTGTATCATATGCTGCTGATGAAGACAAACTATACTACTAAACTTTGCATGTTCTATATTTAAGTTCTCATGCAATGTAAAAATTATTTTAGCTCCAATGTGATAGTCAAATATCTTCATATATATATATTTAATTTAATCCAAAATCCTGAAACTGTACATCATTTCCCATAATTTTAAGAAGCGTTATTGGGAAACACACATATACATCCTCCCTAAGTAAGGTCATTGCCAAACATGAGCTTGTTCTGTAATTGCCCTTGGCCATTCTTGCAGATGTTTCAGACTAAATTAAAAGTAGCCAGCCACAAAGGGCAAAGCGCAAAGGGAGCTGGGGCCATTAGTAATCTGCAATGATGATTAGTGAGGTTGGCAGAGGAGATGTTAACCTGAGCTAAATGATGACAGGGAGCACGTCAGGTCCTGAGACACAAAGAAGAGGATAAAGCCCCAAGGAAATCTTAGCTAAGAATGGAAACGTTTCTCATTTCTAATGTAAATATGCAGGAACATTTATGAGAATGTGATTTTTCTTTAGTAATCGAGCAACACACTGAGAAAGGAGGAGCTGGTAATAAAATCAGTTTCTTTTTCATCAGGTTTCCCTTATGCAGTCCCCATTTTGTGGCTGGAGGATGAAAACTGTTGTATACTAAACTAGTTATGTATTCCCTTGTTCATAACATTTAGGAATTGGTATATTCTGTAATTCTACAGTCCTCCTGAAGAATTGTGGACTTTATTATTAATTTATTACTTGGTGTATTTTTCACCATCTTTGGTTTTTATTTTGTATGTTACAAAAGTTCAGTTATAGTTAAGCATTGTTAAATGAATGAGAAAGTTAAGTATGTTCTTTAAAATTTCTACTCCATATGACGTTGTGACCAATTTCACACAAGAGCTGTGACGCAGTCACGCCTCCCTTTACCCTGCTTCTATTGGTCAATTTCCCACTCGAAGCCGTGCGGCTGCATTTTGACCC
Organism: Gekko japonicus; assembly: GCF_001447785.1. Lineage (NCBI taxonomy): Eukaryota > Metazoa > Chordata > Lepidosauria > Squamata > Gekkonidae > Gekko > Gekko japonicus. Next base: position 80,518 of record NW_015174305.1, on the reverse strand, counting down.
ACAGCTTCACCCAATTTTCCCCGCGGTTTTGTGATCCTCAGAAAACAGGATCACAAAACTGTGGGGAAAATCGGGCGAAGCCGCTGGTCAAAATGTGGCCGCGTGACTTCAAGTGGGAAATTGACCAATAGAAGTGGGGCAAAGGGAGGTGCGACCGTGGCACAGCTCTTGTGTGAAATCGGTCTGTAGGTAGGGCTGAAAATGCCTAGGTCCTAATGAAAATGTAGAAATAACTTGGGGTAGGGATGAGAAAGATTTCCTGAGTTGAGGGGTTTGGTAGGACACATAATTTATCTTTTATGACACAGATTTTTAAAAGACATATTAACAGAGTATACATAGTGCTGGTAACACAGAAACCTGTGGAACTTGAATTTAATTTATGTGTGTGATTAGCATGTGACTCTGACATCTTCCAGACTGCAATTGAGTGTGTTTTCGCTGTTACCAAAGCAGTTCCAGCTGTAGCACATTGGATAGGAGGGATCCCTCCACCCTTTCCTTGTGTCTGTTTGCTGCTTTACCTGACTCAATGTGTTTTTGTGTGTTTGTGTTCATGTGCTGTAGCAGTATTTCACTAGAATGCATTTTTAAAAATAGCCTGCTGGCCAGCGAGAATGCTTCCCCTTCCCAGTGTGAGTAAAAACAAGTCTGACCAGCTGTGGTGTTTACGGAGAGAAGAAAGCCAGAAAAAAAGAATAAGGTCTCACCTGGATAGCCCAAGCAAGCCCAATCTTGTCAGTTCTCGGAAGCTAAGCAGGGCAGACCCTGACAAGTACTTGGAACAGAGACCTCTGAGGAATACCAGGGCTGGGATGCAGAGGCAGGCAATAGTAAGCCAACTCTCTGAAATGTCCAAGCCCCACTAGTGGTCACCAGAAGTCAACCATTACCTCCAGGCATACACACAATACTCACCTCTCCCCAAAAAAGAACCTGAAAAAGAGACTAAGAATAGCATCTGAGGGAGAATATATAGGATTTAAGAAAGGGTGGCAAGGGACTCAAGAACAACATCTGAGGGAGAGTGTAGAGGCCTTGGGAAAGGATGTTTGGAGGAAGGAGAACTAGCCCCTTTAAATTCCTCACAGACCCAAATGAATTTCCATCATTTGTGGTTCCTCTTCCACAATCCCCAACAAAACACATTTCCTGATTTCCATCCCCTCCACCAACCTCCGCCCCCAAAGGCCACAGCCAGGATTGCCTGCATACTGTGATTGTCACTCATCAGCAGTCCTGGTTTCCAACCAGGTGCTTTTGTGTTGCAGAAACCTTATCCCCCCCCCCCTGTCAGCGAGCTGCCATTTCCTTGGGACAAGTCTCGTCCCTTTCTCATCCCTGCCCGTCCCTCACTCCTGTAATTGTTATTCTTTTCATGTTAGGCATCTGTAACTGCCAAGGTTCTCCAGCTGGTGTGATGGGGTATTGTGTCTTTACGCTCTGGCTTGTTTAGGTTTCCCGTGTGAACTCAACTTGTGTTTATGGAACTGGCCGTTGCTGTTCTCAGGCCGCTTCGCGCCTTTTCTAATCTGTAACCTAACGAGGGAAATGAGCTCATTGGTTTAAACCTTGTTTGAAGTTCCTTTAATACACCTTCCCTGGGTATTGTAGTTATTCCTAACAATCTCTGTATGTTCATGATCAACCATGCTTTGGAAATAAATCTTGCTTCTTTTTGAACGTGGATCTATTCTCCTGATTTGGGATCTGACATTTTGTTAGGAATCGTACCTTTCCCCCTCACCCCGAGTCTGACGCCTGTCATGAGCGGGGCCGAAGGGAAACCTCCAATTCCGGCGGGGGACCGAGGAGCCATCCTGGTCACCGCCTCGACATCGGGCTCGATGCCGACCGATGGTGCCATCGGGGGAACGATCCCGCGGTACGAGACTCTTCCCTGGCCGCCTCCTACCCCGTCGCAATGGGGGAAACGGGAGATGAGAGCCTCGGAGGATTGGACTACGTTTGATACTCAGGGCACGAAAGAGACGTTTGCTCATCGTGGGAGTGGGCTCCGGGAAAGTCTTTTTGAATCAGGATTGTATCCCGAAAGACCCCGGAGTTGCCCGGCAGAAAATTATCGGATCGAGGATGACTTCTGGCCGGACGAACGACCGAGTGGACGAGACCGGGATACGAGATCGGGAAGGGGGGAGACCCGAGACGATCGTTTGGATGACCTCGAACGTTCCGTGCAGGACTTAATGAGAACGGTAACTGAGGTTTTCAATGCAATACCGCAGATGATGGACGATCGCATAGCAGATCGAGCGGCAAGATTGTTTCCGGGAGGCCAACCACCCCCCCCCCGGTCCCCCGCCCCTGCAACCGCCGGTCCAGCC
>NW_015174305.1:61151-76382 GCF_001447785.1 Gekko japonicus | reverse complement strand
AATGAGGGGCAGTGGGCAATATGAGGATATTCTACCCTACATCAAAGCGGGGGCCATGTGGTGAGATGTGAACCTCCGTTTCCATTGGCAACCTTTGGAGTAGAGATGAGCCTGGTCCTCAGAGCAATAAACAGTATTGTCTTTTGATCCCCAAACCAGATAGCAAAGAGGGAGTTGGTGCTTTCCCACAATCCATCATTGGTGGTCGTGCCTGTTGCTTCTCCAAATGTCTCCTTGTGCATATTGGAGGTGACCTCCTCTGATCAGAGGCCCCCCGAGAAATTCCAGGGACGCATGTACTCTGGGGCAGGCATCTCAGCAATGCCCATCGTGGGCAGCATGAGGTGAAAGGCCAGCCATTCAAGCACATATCAGCAAACACACATAACAGTGAACCCTGAGTTCCCAAAGGCACAGATACACAGACATTTGATCAATACTTCATAAGCACAATACAGACAAAATGCAAATACAAGCACATATAATAACACCTGCTCCAGGTGAACAGACAATACTCACCTTGAAAATCAATTGTCTGATTTAGTATAAGGCAGCTTCATGTGTAGATGAGCAGCCTGTTTGGGAGGAGGTTGAGCTTTCCCTGAAATTGTAGATTTGTAGTTTGTCTGAGCTCTGGCACCCAGTGCTGCTTCTGGGTGTCCACCTGCCAATGCTGACCAGAGATGGTATTTTTATACACTAAGGTGGAGTAAACCAATTGTTAAGGATCTGTTAATGGACTTGACTATCACTAGTGGTGCACAAAGGCTTTTGAAGAGCTGGGTGGATATGAGACATGACAGTGGCATGACAACAGTGAAGGAGACCCCCCGCAATACAATCAGCATTTGATGTGAAAGGGTGAATCTCCATTGTAAGTATGAATTGAGCAATAATCTCACAACGGTAGCATAACTACTATGGAAAAGCCCACTTGTGTGGAATCATTCTTGATCTACAGTTTTGTTTCACAGTTATTAACAGGGGTTTTACACTTTCAACATATTACACTGATAATCAGCTGTTTCTGGGCCCTCAAGTAACTGATAATCAGCTGTTTCTGGGCCCTCAAGTAACTGATAATCAGCTGTTTCTGGGCCCTCAAGTAACTGATAATCAGCTGTTTCTGGGCCCTCAAGTAACTGATAATCAGCTGTTTCTGGGCCCTCAAGTATCCTGCAAGTAGTATAAGCAGGATAATTGTCATTTATTTACAAGAAGCAGATATTTCCAGCTATGGGGGCGGGGAAGAAAAGAAATATATGCTCAGATGAGAAAAGAAAAGGTCAAAGAAGAAGAGGAGGAGGATGTTACCCAAACTGAATCAAAAACCAGGAAATTAGCTTTAAAAGGGTTCCAGAAAGGAATAACGCCAGAACATTGTAAGTCTGTGTGTACCAGGGTGAATCTCTGTAGGCATACCCCAAAATAAAATTGTGAAGAAAGAGAGGGAGAGAGTGATTGTAAACAAAAAGAAACAGCATTATTGTATACAAAATAAAATTCAAAGAGTGAAAATACCTACACTAGGCACTTGAGAACAGTTTCCCTAAACAATCACGCACACCCCAATAATAATAATAAATAATAATACTTTCGATTTATTAATTGCTTTCCCCACAAGTGGGCTCAAAGTGATTTACAGTTACTCTTTAGACAGGGGACTAACAATGTTTCATAGGGGATAGGGAAGACAACATATAATTCACTTTAATTGCACACGCCGTAACTGCACAGTGGAAACATTTCTGGCTTGGCTCAGTCATGTCCAGAACGGCTGCGTCGACCAGCTTGATGACGTTGGGGCTTCAGGACCCGTATGTCATGTTGCCACACTGCCACCGCCTGGCCGGAGCATCCCACTGCAGGGACTTTTCGTAGCCGAGTAGATTCTTCCGCCTTCCGGATCCTGGACCAGGATCCTGTCGTTCCCAACCGACAGCTAACACCTTCCCAAAGGGGAGTTGGTGTGCCCACCCTGTCTAAGGAGTGGTTCCCATTTTATCTACTCGCCGAGGCTTTCGAATCGCTGGGTGGATGATGAGCTGGGGACAACAGGCTGGCTGTTCACACCAGCGCGGGGCTTGAACTGACACAGTTCGGATGTTAAGACAGTGTGCCACCGCTCCCCTTATAAGGACACTCTTATAAAAGATAGACGGGAGGAAATTGGGAAGTTTTAGGTAAGGGACATCTAACTTTAAATCCTGGGATTGAGGTCTGGAGAGGTCCAGGGGGAAGGCAGCTGAGAACCAAGGAGCAGAGCAAGGAGGGAAAGGGGAGAAAACGCCTGCAGAGTGTAGCAGGGGTTCTCAGAAGGAAACCAGAGTTCTGACCAGCAGAGGCCTAGACTGGGGATTTGAAGAACAATTTGCTAGTACCTGGGGTCTTTTATGGACAGAAGATCCCCAGGGCAGTGTCAGCGAGCTGCCATTTCCTTGGGACAAGTCTCGTCCCTTTCTCATCCCTGCCCGTCCCTCACTCCTGTAATTGTTATTCTTTTCATGTTAGGCATCTGTAACTGCCAAGGTTCTCCAGCTGGTGTGATGGGGTATTGTGTCTTTACGCTCTGGCTTGTTTAGGTTTCCCGTGTGAACTCAACTTGTGTTTATGGAACTGGCCGTTGCTGTTCTCAGGCCGCTTCGCGCCTTTTCTAATCTGTAACCTAACGAGGGAAATGAGCTCATTGGTTTAAACCTTGTTTGAAGTTCCTTTAATACACCTTCCCTGGGTATTGTAGTTATTTCTAACAATCTCTGTATGTTCATGATCAACCATGCTTTGGAAATAAATCTTGCTTCTTTTTGAACGTGGATCTATTCTCCTGATTTGGGATCTGACACCCCCCCATGACAAAGGATTTACTTTCATGGATTTACTTCCTTTGATAATTTCCAAGTTATGTATCCTGGCTTTGCCTTTCCAATATATCAGGAAGACAAAATACTCCCTTTCCTGGAAGTCGGAAGTGGCATATAACACATGGGGGGAGGGTGGGAGAAGACTTGCTGGCTCACCACAGTCCTTCTATTCAACACTCATTCCAAAGAGGCAGCTGTGTAGCTACCTCTGGATTCAGCACAACACAAAATTGTGCTGAGATGGGGTGGGTGGAGCAGACTTGTCAAGAAGATACAAGCATGTCATTTATATGTATCAGAGGAAAACATCAGAATAAAGAATATTCGAGAAACATTAGAGAACTCACGGGTGGAAACCAGCTCAGCAAAGAATAGGCAATGGAGCTGTGAGGAATCTTTGAAATAAGCCTATAAAGAAAGGCACTCAAAATGAAGTTTTAAAGCTGTCTGGAAGATGTGTCCTTGTATCTTAAATTATTAATAATGGTATCCCTTAACCACATGGTTTGATAGGCTTGCATATTGAGACAATCATGGATTTAGTGCCAAGAATATTCTAGGTACTTACAAAACATAAAATACTTGCAGATTCTCCCAAGAAAGTTTACAGTTTCTATTAAAAGGGCCAAAATGGAGGGAGGAGTCAGGAATTAATCATAGGGTTGCCAGGTCTGGGTTGGAAAATATCTGGAGACTTTGGGGGTGGATCCAGGAGAGGGTGGGGTTTGGAGAGGGGAGGGGCCTCAGCATGGTACAGTGCCATAGAGTCCACCCTTCAAAGCAGCCATCTTCTCCAGGGGAGCTGGGAGATCTACAGGCCCCACTTGGAGGCTGGCAACCCTATAAGAATGTCTGGCAGCAGCATATGACCATGTTGACATACTGTTCTGTATGGGGACAAGATGACAGCCTGGTAAGGTTAAATGGTGTAGATCATCCTGATCTGGCATGACAGCAGAGTGAGTCACATGATATGTCACCAGGTACAGGTTGCATCTCAGTTGCATCAGCCACAATGATGTCACCATGATTCAGCACTAGGTCCTGATTGGTGCTGTGTATGTATATATTGTGAACAGTGCTGGAGTGTTCATTCACTCTGGTGAATGCCTTGTATGCGGAGCACTCTGTCGGATTGTATGGTGATTTGGAGTCTGAGAGTGCTAAGAGACTGTGTAAATATCTGTGTAAATAAATCCACTGTGAATAGTCAGCACTAGCCAACCTGGTACATGTGGTTACTAGACGCTTCAACGCTAACAGACCATGGATGTGCAATTAGGGTGACTCAAGAAAGGCATTGCTGGAGGCAGCATAATGCTCCAAGCAAACGGAGTGATGGGACAAATAACAAGAAGATGGAAAGAGAGAAGACACAGTGCTGATGGCAGATGAGCTGCTGAGAAACAGAAAGCAAGGTGAAATATACTACGGCATGGGAAATCAAAGATACAGAGTTTATATAAGACTAGAAATTAAGGTGGGGAGGGTGTGGCTCAGAGGTACAGAATCTGCTTTGCATGCAGAAAATCCCAGTTTCAATCCCTAGCATGCCCAGCAAAAAGATCAGGAAGTAGATGCTGTGGAAGAGACCATGGAAAGCTACATGAGACCATGGAAAGCTGCTGTCTGTCAAAGTAGACAATATTAATTTGATAAACTCGTGATCTGACTCAGTATCCATGTGTTCATGTGTTGAAATTTGGTGCAAAGAATGACCAGGAAACCAATTTAAAGACTTAAAGAAAGCTGTGCCTCTTGTTGCTCACCAAGTTTAATTCAGTCTACTAGCCATGCATTGTGGTGGGCCAGGTGTAGGGATGGGCATAAACTGGCTCATGAACTAAAGTCCATCATGAATTTTGGGTAGTTTATGGTTCGCAAAGCAATGTTTGCAAACTAAAGAGCTGCCACGAACTTCCATGCATTTTAAGGCTGTTCATGGTGGTATGTGGCAGTTCATGAACAGCAGAAATCAGGGGTTTAAGTGGCTCTGAGCCATTTAAACCCCTGCTTTCTGCTCCCCACTGCTCAGCTGTTTGGTTTTAATGGCTTGGATCATTATAACCCCTGCTTTCTGCTCCCTGCATTCTGCTCACCACTGCTTTTGGTGGGGAGCAGAAAGCAGGGGGTTAAATAGCTCAAAGCTCCAAAAGCAGTGGTGAGCAGAAAGCAGAGGATGAAATGGCTCCAAGTCATTTAAACTCCAGCTTTCTGATCCCTGCAAAAAACGGTGGGGAGCAGAAAGGGGTCATGAACTGATACGAACCAGTTTAGTTCACGAATCACGAACCATGAACCAAACCACAAAAATGTGGTTCATGTCCATCTCTAGGCAGGTATTTGACAATTTTCCGTGGTTGCAGATCCAAAAAGGAAGAAGTATTAGTAGCTATCTCAAGCTCCCAACAGCCCACAATATATTGTGTTCTGTTTGATGGTTTACTAGTTGTACAAGCCTGACTCATGGAATGGTTGTCATAATCACAACAATTGTGGGAGAAAAAGATGAGCTTAGCATTTGACTGAAGATGTAAGATAAAGAATAGGAAAAGGCCAACACTGACATGGCCAGAATATGGAGAAGACTTGATACACTAACTATAAATTTAAAAGGACAGATCTGTGCAATGAAGAAAAGGGAGAAGGATTTAACAAGTTGAAGCATGAGATAGGGAAGCAAACTGGTGCACTCTTTCTTTCTTTCTTTTTTAACTTTAGAGAACTTGAGGGTATAGCCCTATAATCCGTTATGGACTTTTCACTCCACTAGCTGATACTTTCATAAGATTTGTTTATTTTTTATATCTCCCAGCTGGGAAATCCATAGTACCAAATCCTAATTATAGATTATTGACACTGCAAACATCTAAATTAAGCATTAAAACCTCAGTTAATAAAAATGGCATTGCTGTTAGGTCTGTAGGAGTTTATTGCAATACATAAATTTTTAGCTTAAAAAGTGCTGGATCCTGTTGATAATTTCTGATTGGAACTTCCTTAGCTCTTCCATCTAGCTGCAGCCAACTGATCTCCCCTAAATGCTATTGGGGAGGGGAGCATGACAAATGATTTGTAGGTCTACAGCAGGAAGGCAGAATCAGAAAAAAAAAATGCCTCCCTCCCTTGTGTTAGCAGAACATAAGAACATATGAGAAGTTGGATCCATGTTGGATCAGGCCGATGGCCTATCCAGTCCAACACTGTCCAGTTACTGGATCTATACATCAAGGTTGTTTAAAAAAATTGCAAGGTTATTATACACATTAGATTGCATATAGATAATTGATGTGAATGAATAGTGTTTGGATGACTTTTATTGAAACTCTGTTTGTAAATTCAGTCTGTCTTCAACTGGGTCCAGAACATTTAGTGCTCTGGCCCCAACCAGGTGGAACTCTCTGCCAAGTAACATCTGTGCCCTGCAGGGTTTACTACAGTTCTTCAGGGCTTGCAAAGCAGAGACATCCCACCAGGCATTTAGCTGAGGACAGTGACAGTGTCAATCTGGCCAGCACTCTTCCCCCTCCCCCCCTGCAAGGTGGTAGCACAGTTGGAACTTTGATTTCCATCTGTTTTTTAAACTGTATTGTTGTTATGGAATTAAGGAATTTTTGTTATTATGGAATTTCATTGTGATTTTTATCTCTTTTAAACTGTATGATATGATTTTGGTTTTGTTGTTTGTCATACTCTGAGCCCTATTGGGGTATGGACAGTATAAAAACTGACTGTAATCTGATATATATAAAAGCCCTGGTGTATTGGCACTTTCCAGCTCTCCCACTGGCTGTGCTGTGCACGCCATCAGCCATTGGCCCATCAACCGCCACTCAAGAGTACCCACGTGTCATTGGCTGGGTGCTGGGTCTGCTCCTCTCTCCTGCCCACTGGCAGCCTGGCCACTGTTCCCTGTCAGAAAAAACCTGCCAAAACTGCTGTCTCTCATAACGAAAATGCTACTCCTGCTTGGCTCCTCCGTGGCTGGCTGGCTACTGAGGTGGGCTAGCAGCAGTCAAACCATACTCTCCTCCTCCTGATGTGAGGCTCACTTTTCCCTCAGTGGGAATCAAGCTTGGTCCTGTCAGTAAAAAGGCAGCGGCGGGGGGGAGGCCCTTCCCAAGCCTACTTTGGCCTTTGTGGGGAACTCATTTGGGCCAGTCCTGACTAGGGTTGCCAGCTCCAAGTTGGGAAGTTCCTGGAGATTTTGTGGTGGAGTCTACAGAAGCCAAAATTCGGGGAGGGGAGCAGCCTCAACTGAATAGAATGCCACAGAGTCCACCCTCCAAAACAGTTATTTTCTCCAGGGGGAAAGAGAGATCTGTTGTCTGGAGTTCAGTTGTGATACCATGTGATACCGCAGCCAGTGTGGCATAGCAGTTAGCACTTCAGAGCAGGGTCTGTCAGACCCAGCTTTTTCCTGTGGAACCTGAGTGGGTGATTTTGGACGTCACAGACTTTCAGCCTAACCTACCTCACAGGGTTGTTAAGCAGATCGAAAGGGGAAGAGAAGAATGATGTGAACTGCTTTGGTCCCCACCACAGAGAAAGATTGCATTTTTCCTCCTGGTGAACCATTGTTGTGAATCTCCAGGTGAGGGCTAGAGATCACACAGAATTACAACTGCTCTCCAGATGGCAGAAATCAATTCCCCTGGAGAAAATGGTGTACTCTGTCTCATTTTATTCATTGTATTCTCATTATATTCATTATATTCTGCTGACAACCAGTGTGATCTAGCAGTTAGCGCTTCAGAGCAGGATCTGCCAGATCCAGGTTCTTCCCCTGGAAGCTGAGTGGGTGATTTCGGACCAGTCACAGACTTTCAGCCTAACCTACCTCACAGGGTTGTTGTGCAGATTAAAAGGGGGGGAGAATGATGTGAGCTTCTTTGCTCCCCACTACGGATGTGCATTCGGTTCATCTGAACAGAATGCACCCCCGAAAATGACCCATTCGGGCCCCTTTTGGGCTGCTGCAGGCCGATTCAGATTCTCTGATCTGAATCAGCTTGCTGCCAAATTGCTGCCATTATGGCCCCATTATATCCTATGGTCCATTGAAGTCAATGGCGAAAACATAGGGTATATTCTGGGGGCTGGAGGGAAGGGGGTTTGAGGGAGAGGCTCCAGGGTAGCTGCTGGAGGCTCTCTCCAAGATACCCACCAAGTATCAAGAACATTGAACCAGGGGGTTCAATTCTACAGGGCCCCAAACAGGTTGCCCCATCCCCTCCATTGTTCTCTAAGGTGGGACAAAAGTAACTTTTCCCCCACCATAGAGAACAATGGAGGGGATGGGGAGTCTGTAGAATTGGACCCCCTGGTCCAATATTCTTGGAACTTGGTGGGTAACTTGGGGAGCGCCTCCATCAGCGACCCTGTGAGTGTGGAGCCCCTCCCTCAAACCACCTCCCCTCCAGCCCCCAGAATATACCCTATGTTTTTGCCATTGACTTCAATGACACATAGGAAATAATGGGGCCGAAATTGACATTCGGCTGGACGAAAGACTCCCCAATGGGCTCATACTGCCAAAATTGACATGCGGACATCTTTCTGCAGGCCGAAATTGATTCTGCCCAATTTTTTTTTTTTGCACACCTCTAGTCTCCACTGCGGTAAAGACTGTACACTTCCTAGGTAGAGGCTGCAGGGAGGGGGGAGGAGATTGAATGCTGAAGTCAGAGGGGAAGATAAAGGTAGGTTGATGGTTGGCTGGGAAGGAGATAGGGTTATCTCCTCCAGTTTGGGAAATTCCTCGAGATTTGAGGAAAGGAGCCTGGAGAGGGTGGAGTTTGAGGGGGGTGGGACCTCAGACAGATACAATATCATAGATTCCACCTTCCAAACCAGCCATTTCCTCCTGGGGAACCATTGCTGCCAATTGCCAGAATTGGTGCCAATCACTCCGAATTACAACTGCTCTTCAGATGGCAGAGATCAGCTCCCCTGGAGAAAATAGTGGGCTCTGGGTCATTATACCCTACTGAGGTCCCCACAGCAAATTGACACTGAGTGCCCAATGCCGAGGCACCTGCCCAGAGCCTCATTTCACAACAATATTCCTAGTATATTCCTGCAGATCCATGGCAGTGTCACCACCATGCAGAACGCACTGACAACTGGCAAAGTGTGTGTGTGTGTGTATATATATATATATATATTTTTTATATATATATATATATAAACCCTTTCAAGTAATACACTTTGCCAGTTGTCAGTGTGTTCTGCATGGTGGTGATACTGCCATGGATCTGCAGTTCTTCTTGCAACTTGGGAGTTGTAACAAGGAAAAGGCTTTTCAGTGCTTTCTTGGGGCCATGATGTTTAAACTGGCCCATAGTCAAGAGTAGGTTAGAGAAAAAACTTTAAACAAAAGTAGAAGCTTGAAGCCGAAGCAAGTTACCTCCCATATATAATAGGTTGTTGTTGACATCTTGTTGCATTGTTAGTGCTTCCAGACTCTCTTAACAGATAATTCAAGATTTGTTTCTCAGGTCAAGATGTCATCTTTCTCTTATACTTACTAAAAATAGTATCTATATTCTTTGGGACCTGCCTAAACAGGCTTGTCTCACTTGACACACAATGCTCAAATCACCAACTGTCATCCAAAGCAAGATGATTAGATGCAGAGCTATGCACCATTTAAAATCATTAGCGTAAAATCAATAGCTCTAGGAAATAATTACAGTTTTCACCATGACTTTGCCCCCTGTGGTACTTCATCCTCCAGGGCTATTTAATTAAGACCCAAGATGAAGGGTTTTGATCGGTGATTTTAGTTGAAGCTCAGTTGACATGAATACACTGAGAGCTTGTATTCGCACATTTCAGAATAAACACACACATACACACATTCCCTTATGCTTTTATGCTTGATTTAGCCTGTGGGAATTTCTGGTTCTTTTGTATGGCAATAGACATATTGTTGCTGTATAAAAACTTCCCCTGTGTCTCTATATAAGTTCTCACCTTGATTATTTGATTTGGGCCCAAGGTAAACCTCCAAATTCTTTCCAATTTTTTCTTTAGGCAAAATGTTGGTGGGGACATTGGGAGGAAGGATCCTTGATTGACAGGTACTCTTTTTGGTGATATCTGATATCAATGCCAAGAAACAACTGCTTTGGTTGTTTGGTGCATGTTACTCCCTCAGCTCCACAACTGCTTAACTCCACACTGAGGCTAGAGTTTCAGTTCCTAGATTTCTCCCATAGGACCATAAAAATGCCACAGAGCATATAATAATCTAGCCTTACATTAAGAAGCTGGCTGATGGTCATTTGGCACACAAGGGTGTCATGGAATGTATACCTGAAATCTGTGTATCATATGTATATATCAAAAATATCCATAAAATTATCTTGTCTAGTTTGCTGTTTTTCTTTTCTAAATTTTATAGTATGTACTTCTTATGGAACTATCCACCACCTGACACCCTTCAGAGTCTCCTCCTGGTTCAGCTCTTCCTTCAAAGCTGTCTGTTCAGCAACAGCATGGGTCCAGTACAATGCTCCCTGTAAGCTGTGGAGTCTTGTGAGCAAAAATTCTACTTTGTGAGCTACTGGCATTAAAGTTGTGAGTGAGCAATTTGGCTACTGCATAAATTAGTTTGCTCTGGAGCCATCTTTACTGAGCTAAGACAAAAATGAATGAGCCAGAGGCTAAAAAACTGTAAGCTAGCTCACACTAACTCAGCTTAGAGGGAACACTGGTCCAGTCTTTATTATTGGTGGCCCCAACATTATGCAACATTTCATCAAGGAGGTATGGAAGGTCACTATAGTGTCCATCATTCATAAGAAATGTAAAGCTGTTGTTGTTAGGTGGGCATTTTGCAATTAATTCTATAAGAAGGGTATCATTGTGAGGGAAAGTTGTATAATTATGTGGGGTGGTGGAGGTGGTTGTTTTAATTTTAATTATCTGTTACACAAGAATGTTTTGTAAGTCACCTTGAGCTATTGTAGTTGGTAGGAAAGATAGCACGTAAATAGATGTTGAGGATTGATTATCATGTTATGTAGTTGTGGGGTGCTATGTGGGGTGTTATGTAGTTGTGGGGTATTAAAGGGTAAGAACTACCACTTTAGAACACATTTTAGAGATGGTGTAATGACTAGAGTATTGGGTGGGATTTGCATGATAGTTCGAATAGACATTTGTGCCCTAAGCTTATTGAGTATTGTAGGATACACTGTTACATTTTAATAAGCTTCACAGGATTTCTATGAGGACTGTAAACTGAGTCAACTGTAATTTAAGTTTACTGAAGAAGGATGAACAGACATAAACATCAATAAATAGCCCTAAAAGTATACAGTTAAGGCAAAAATTAAAAAGGGACAAATTCAATACTCACTGAGATCAATATTTTATGTTGTTGGTTTCAAAGAAGTATAGCGTGCACCTAGCGAGATTTGTTTCCCCTTTGACCAACACATAGTGATGGTACATTTTCATGGCATCAGCTTCCTAAGAACTGCTTGGATGGCTTTCCTAGTTACATTTGCAAAACTGCTCCAATAGTACATGCAAGTCATGTCAATGTGCTTCCATAATGGAGAATTATGAGGGTAATGGACCATTTTCACTCGTAATTATATGATCAACTTATTTTCAGTTACTGAACATTCAAATTAGGCATGAAATCGTGCACTCAGACATCTGAGGAACATATTCTTTCTGTGCAGGGAAATAACGGACCTCTTCTAGTTTGTCTTTAACATTTTCAATATCATTGGTTGCAGAACTCAGCCCATGTAGGTTAGGTGAAAAACAAAACAAAAACAAACTGAAGGCATCTAACTTAAGGCCTTCTAAGGGCTGCTTCACAGAAGACAATTTCCCAGTACTGATGCCATTTTTAGGTAGAAAAGATGTGTTTCCTCTGCAATATGTAACATGACCAGAGAGACCATGTTTAGCTGCTCAGATACATAGCAGGTACTCTGATTTCCACCCTACTATATATAATATCTGGGCTCCGTGTTGTACACAAACTCCAAGTTAGGACTCTTCCAAACTTTATACTAGTATAGTATCTAATAGAACTTTTTTTAAACACGGCTTCCCTCCTTTGCTGTCTGATTTGTACACATACCCTCCTCTAAAAGGAATACAATTTCATCTGACTTTGAGCTATTTCACATTATTCATGTCCGTCTAACACCCTTCACTTGCTCCCTTTTTGGTTTTGGTTTTGTTGCTCTTCTTAATGGATGATGGAACCAGGCATAGACCAATGGATGTGTCTTGGGTTAGACATGGCTCACCCTCATTTCTTATGGTTTACAAACACCACAGAAGATCCACCAAGAGATGAGGGTAATATATTAAACCTTTAATACAAGCTGAATGCTGTGTCAGCACGGATTCTAGTTACTCTCCTTGGTATTATTAGATACACATGATGAGACTTCATTCTTATCATGTTTATAGCTCTTGCATTGCCAGAGCAGGTTATAAAAACTAGTAGTGCCTGTGTAATTTTTTTGGCATGGCTAAGAGAATAGCCTTGAATTTAGAGAATAATCTTTGGGTGTAAAGTGGCAATGGGCTATCATTCATGCCTTTCTTTCCAGGCTGCATTAAATAACACTTTGGTATTTAGTCATAATTCACCATCTGCAAAGCCTGTGTCAAAGAGAAAGAGCATTCAGTGTGACTTCAAATTCAAACACAGATGGAGGAAAGAAAAACCACCAATAAGCCTACGCGGATTTATTATACCACACATGGCCTTACAATTTGGCCAGCTCTTTAAACCTGTGCATTTTTAAAAGGTTATTCAGGACATTATATTGGGGAAATGAAGAGAGGAATTAATCCTAAATATGAAAATGCACACAAGAGTTTAACAGAATTCATATAGGTCCTTTTCGCATATGCCTGCGTCTCTGGATTTTCTCAGTGTTTGAGGCAATTTAATTCCACAGCAAAACAGCATCCAAATGACCTGAGGCAACAACAGGTTGAAACCAGGCTGACCACTGAAGGGAGGTAATGTAATGCAGAATGGGGGGGATGGATTAAAAAGAAGGCTGAATTAGATTTTGGTACATAATTGCTTGGATGATACCGTGGTTAACATGGATTAAAAGGAGAGAGCAGAAAGGGCCATAGATATATTCATAGATCTTCCTGTGTGTGCACCAGTGGTCATTCCTGACACTTAAACTGGATCCCTTGCACACAAATGAGTTTTAGATCCCTTGCACACAAATGAGTTTTAGACAATTAGTGGAAATATCCCCAGGATTCTACGCTGCTGTTCTTTTCCCCATTTGATTAATCATAAATTCTTCTGTAATCATATGTTGATTCTGGGTTTGCACACTGAAATCAATTAGACAATGAGTGGAAATATCCCCAGGATTCTAGGCTGCTGTTTTTTCCCCCATTTGATTAATAATAAATTATTCTGTAATCATATGTTGATTCTGGGTTTTCATAATCAAAAATAGTACCTGTTAATTTACCTTTCCCTCATCCCTTTTCAATGCTGGGAAATAAAGTAATATTTGTTTTTTAATTCAAGCTTTTTGTCCTATTACTGGAAACAGACCCTTTCCCATCTTTTTGTGCACATGAGGTGAAGCTCAGATTCCTAGGAGATCATGATTAGGGGTGTGTGCCAAAAAGTCACATAAAAAAGTTTTTGAGAAGGAATTTGGAAGATGAGCCACAGATTTAGTATCCAGTGTCTTTCTTCAACAAGTCCATAAACATTAAATGAGAGCCATAGGTTTCTATTCTTTATACCCATGCAGGAATTCTCATATACCATTTTCTTTTAAGGTATATATGCATAGGAAACAAAAGAGAGAGGGAAGAAATAGGACACTTGACCTTGTAGCCTCTGTATACCAGGGTGGATCTCGGTAGTGATACCTCAAAATAAAATTATGAAGAAAAGGGGAGAGAGAGATTGCAAAAACAAAGAACTTTGTGGTATACAAAATAAAATAAAAGGGAATAAAAATGTAGAGGACCTACCCTAGGAATCCAATTCCCTACGTAATCACACATGCCGACACACACCAACAAGAGGGCCCACTTATAAAGGTATCTTTCTTCATGACCCAGGTCTCTTTATGAGACCCCCCAAAATTCAGATCCCTGTGACACTTAGGCTATAAAAAAGAGTGCCCATTTTGTTTTTTTAAAATCCTAAATCCAAAATAAAAAGGGGAATCTACTGTACAAGGGGGTCTCATCTGGAGGAGGGAGCAGGGCCCTCACAAGTATTGCATAATGTGTGTGTTGTGGTGGAATATCTGGTGCATGATGTGCATATCTAGCATTATTACTGTATGTTTGGTGTAGTTTATATTTCTTTTTCAATAAAGTTTCCTTATGATTTTACTCTAGCCAGCCTAAATAATTATTTCAAGGAATCATTGGAAAGATTATTGCCCAAAGTGGGGGGAAATGGTACAGAACCTTCTCTCCTTTAGCATAGGAGTGGCAACCAATAGAAGGGTAGTCTGTTGCTTATACCCATGCTTATGCTTTCTGTGGATTTCAGGCAAGCTGCAAAGTGGGCTTCATGGACATTATGTCTAGTGTATATATCTCCCAAACCACACACTGTAGCACAATATCCCATTTCTTAATACTATTGTCTCATTCATTAATACCTACAAAGGCAAACATTCCTTGTATTACAGTCAGGACATTTAAAAAAAAAAGACTGATGGGATACAAACAGCTTCATAATATCTAATGAAAATTTGAATCAATTTGAATGAGAAAATCAATATTGGAAATCTTAGCCAAAAACTCTCATAAGCAATTATTGATTTTTGCAGAAACATTAATATATACATAAAAGCTATAGTTGTTGCTTGGGTCATTTCGTAGAAAAAGAGCTGCAGGAGCTCATTAGCATAACTTATTAGCATATGCCACACCCCCTGACATCACCGGAAGTGTGCACCAGCCCCTCTGACAGGCAGAAGCACCTGGGATCAGTGTTCCCTCTAAGCTGAGTTAGTGTGAGCTAGCTCACAGTTTTTTAGTCTCCGGCTCACACCTTTTTGTCCCAGCTCAGGGAGGAGGGCTCCAGAGCAAACTAGTTTATTCAGTAGCCAAATCCCTCGCTCACAACTTTAATGCCAGTCGCTCACAAAGAAGAATTCTTGCTCACGAGACTCCCCAGATTAGAGGGAACATTGCCTGGGATCCATTCTTTCCCCCCTCTCCCTTCCCTTCGCCTCCAAGTCTGGCGAAGGAAAAGGGGAGGGGGAGGATCTCAGGCCCTTCTGCCTGACAGAGGTGCTGGCGTGCCCACAGCCAGCCTGGGTGAATTATAGAATCATAGAGTCATAGAGTGGGAAGGGACCTCCAGGGTCATCTAGTC